>NW_027397063.1:35079363-35167674 GCF_003265705.2 Callorhinus ursinus | reverse complement strand
AAAGAAAGAAAGAAAGAAAGAAAGAAAAAAAAAAAGCTGCTAAAAAAAATGCTAGGCTAATCAAAAAGCCTCAGCAGCTTCCAACAGACTTGCTGGTCTCTCTGGGCCTGGGAAAGTTTTAGTCCTTCCTTCACTCCTCAAGGCCAGTGGTCTGTCTGCTACAGATTAAGGGACTGATGTCAGCAAATAACAAGTGTGTCAACTTGGAGCAAGATAACCCTTAAAACCATTTGGTGTGCTTTAACATCACCATTCAACATTATTACAATATTATTGACTATATTCCCTATGCTGTTCTTTCCATCCCTGTGATATTTCTTTTATAATTGGAAGTTTGTAAATTTTAATCCTCTTCGGCTCTTTCCCAACCCCACAAACCCCCTTCCCTCTGGCAACCACCAGTTTGTTCTCTGTATTTCTGAGACTCTGATTTTGTGTGGGTCTGTGTGTGTGTGTGTTTTAGATTCAACATATAAGTAAAATATGGTATTTGTTCTTCTTTGTCTAACTTAATTCACTTAGTATAATACCCTCCAGCTCCATTCATGTTGTTATGAATGGCAAGATTTTATTCTTTTTTAAGGCTGATTAATACTGCATTGTGCATATATAGACCATACCTTTTTATCCATTCATCTCTCCATGGACACTTGCATTGTTTTCATATCTTGGCTATTGCAAATAATGCTGCAATGAACATGAGGCTGCATATATCTTTTCAAATAGTGTTTTAATTTCTTTATTACCCAGAAGTATAATTCTGGATATGATATTTATATTTTTGATTCTTTGAAGAACCTCCATACTTTTTTCCATAGTTGCATCAATTCATAATCTGACCAACAATGCACAAGAGTTCCATTTTTTCCACATCTTCACCAACATTTGCTATTTCTTGTGTTTTTGATACTAGTATCCTGACTGGTATGAGGTAATATGTCATTGTGGTTTTAACTTGCATTTTCCTGATGATTAGTGATGTTTAGCATCTTTTCATGTGTCTGCTGGCCATCTATGGGCCTTTGGGAAAAATGTCTATTCAGATCCTCTACCCATTTTTAAACTGGATCATTTGTATTTTTGGTGTTGAGTTGTATAACTTCTTTATATATTTTGGATAATAATCCTTTATGATATATATCATTTACAAATATTTTCCGGTTAGTAGGTTGCCTTTCTGTAGATGGTTTCCTTTACTGTACAAAAGCTTCTTATTTTGATGTAGTAACAATAGTTTATTTTTACTTTTGTTTCCTTTGCCTGAGGAGACATATCCATAAATATGTTGCTCAGGCTGATATCCAAGAAACTACTGCCTATGCACTCTTTTAGGAGTTTTATAGTTTCGAGTCTCACATTTAGATCTTTAATCCATTTGAGTTTATTTTTGTGTATGGTCTAAGAAAATAATCCAGTTTAATTCTTTTGTATATAGCTGCCCCATTTTCCCAGCACCATTTGTTGAAGAGACTGTCTTTCCCCATTGTATATTCTTGCCTCCTTGTCATAGGTTACTTGACCATATAAGCATGGGTTTATTGCTTGGTTCTATATCCTGTTCCATTTATCGATATGTTTACTTATTTTTTTTTGCCAGTCTATACTCTTTTGATTAATTTAGACTTGTACTATATCTTGAAATCAGGGAGCATTATACCTCCTTTCTCAAGATTGCTTTAGCTATTTAAAGTCTTCTGTGGTTTCATACAAGTTTTAGAATTTTTTCTAGTTCTATGTAAAATACTATTGATATTTTGATAGGGATTGTATTAAAATTTTAGATGGATTTTGGTGGTATGGCTATTTTAATTATATTATTAATTCTTTCAATCCATGAGCATGGCATAGCTTTCCATTTATTTGTGTTGTCTTCAGTTTCTTTCATCAGTGTCTTATTGTTTTCAGAGTATAGGTCTTTTACCACTTTGATTAAATTTATTCCTAGGTATTTTATTATTTTTATGCATTTGTAAATAGGATGGTTTTATTAATTTATTTTGCTGCTATTTTGTTATGAGTGCGTAGAAATGCAACAGATTTTTGTATATTAATTATATTATAATTTTGTATATTAATATTGTGTTCTGCAACTTTACTGATTTCATTTATTCTAATAGTTTTTTTGGTGGAAATTTTAGGGTTTTTTATGAATAATATCATATTCTCTGCACATAATGAGTTTTACTTCTTCCTTGCCAGTTTGGATGCTTTCTATTTCTTTTCATTTTCTGATTATTTTCCTTAGCACTTCCCATACTATGTTGAACAAAAGTGGTGAGAGTGGACATCCTTATCTTTTTCTTGATCTTAGAGGTAAAGCTTTCAGTTTTTCATAATTGAGTAGGATGTTTGTTGTGAGTTTGTCATATATAGCCTTTATTATGTTGAGGTATGTTCCCTCTAAACCCACTTTGTTGAGAGTTTTCATCATGAACAGATGTTGAATATTGTCAAATGCTTTTTCTAAATTTACTGAGATGATCATGTTTTTTATCCTTCATTTTGTTAATGTGATATATCATGGTGATTAATTTGCAGATATTGAACCATTCTTGTACCTTCAGAATAAATCACACTTGATTGTGATGAATGATCTCTTAATGCATTGCTTAATTCAGTTTGCTGATATTTTGTTAAGGATTGTTACATCTATATTCATCAGAGATATTGGGCTGTAATTTTCTTTTTTTGTAATATCTTTGATTTAGGTATCTGGGTAACATTGGCTCTAAAGAATGTCTTTTGAAGCTTTTCTTCCTCTTTGACTCTTTTGGAAAATTTTGAGAAAGATAGGTATTAAATCTTCTTTAAATATTTGAAGTTTTAATCTATGAATCCAACTGGTCCTGAAATTTTTTTGTTGGGGGTTTTTTGATTAGTGATTCAGTTTTGTTACTAGTAATCAGTCTGTTCAGATTTTTCTATTTATCCCTGATTTAGTTTGGGAAGGTTATATATTTCTAGGAAATTATCCATTTCTTCTAGGTTTTTCCAATTTGTTGGCATATAGTTTTTCATAATCTCATAACCTTTTCTATTTCTGTGCTGTAAGTTGTTACTTCTATTTTATCTCTGACTTTATTTGCATCCTCTCCTTTCTTTTTTCTTGATATGAGCCTGGCTAAAGTTTTATCAATTTTGTTTATTTTCAAAGAAGCAGCTCCTTGGTTTCATTTTTTTCTACTGTCTTTTTTTTTTTTTGGTCTCTAATTTCTTTATTTCTGCTTTGATCTTTATTATTATTTTTTTTCCTACTAACTTTATTTGAGATTTTTCTTGTTTCTTGAGGTAGGCCTATATCACTATAAACTTTCCTCTTAGAACTGTTTTTGCTGAGTCCTAAAGATTTTGAATCATTTGTTTCCATTTTCATTTGTCTTCAGGAATATTTATTTCCTTTAAGTAGCATGAGAGTTAAAAGGCAAGACGTTTTTAAGTGGCACAAGATCATACCTAGTGGCTATACATTTGGGCTCAATGAAAAAGAAGCAGATAAAAACACGCAAGTGCCAGTTTTTCTTGGGAAGGGATTTAACCACATACTTTTCCACCTGTTTTTTGAAAGTCCATCTTCTACTCTGTCTGCATCTGGGTTCTGTGATCCTCCTCTCTGGGGACTCTAATGGGTTTTGGCACACCGTCAACTACTAGAGGCCTCTAAGAACAAAGACGGGTGAAGCCCCTGGGTGGCTCAGTCAGTTATGCATCGGCCTCTTGATTTTGGCTCATGTCATGATCTCAGGGCTGTGACATCAAGCCCAGCATTGGACTCTGGGCTCAGCATGGTCTACTTAAGAATTTTCTCTTTCCCTACCCCGACTTGTGCTCTCTAAATAAATAAATAAATAAAATCTTTAAGGAAAAAAAAAAAAAGAAAAAGGGGATTGAGGTTCATGTTCAAGTTGGTGACCATAGGAAGGCCTGAACTCACCTCTTCCATGGGCACACTGAATCTGTACCTACATATAGAACAATCCCTCCTGAAGAACTGAGGGCTGACTGAACAGCTTTGCACAGCAAGGGGTAGAAGGACCAAATAGAGAATGGCAGGAGAAATGAAAACACAGTAATGGTGGAAACCCCACCCCTGATGCCACAAACTGCAGTAGGGAGGGATAGACCTAAAGGATCAGGAAGATGCATCTACCCTGGGGCAGAGCAGAAAAGCTACCATTTAAAAGGGGAACTAGAGGGGCACCTGGGTAGCTCAGTCAGTTAAGTGTCTGCCTTTAGCTCAGGTCATGATCCCAGCGGCCTGGGATAAAGCCCTGCATCAGGCTCCCTGCTCAGTGGGGAATCTGCGTCTCCCTCTGCCCCTCCCCCCTGCTCATGCTCTCTCTGTCTCCCTCTCTCTCTCTCTCAAATAATAAATAAAATCTTTAAAGGGGGAACTAGAATATAAAGTAACCAGTCCTTGAGTGCCTGCCTAATGGCCAGGGAGCCGGCAAACAGTTTCTGGGGTCAGAGGGGCTGGTGAACATCATTGTTCACTTTTCACCTTCCCCTTATTCATGCAGACAGAAGCAAGGTCCAGGCATTCTAGCCAGCCTGCTGCCACTAGTCTACTCCAGCTCCAGGTACTGTGGGGCACAAGAAAAAGCCAGGGTTCAAAAGGGCAACTGGAATATAAAGGAATTAATCCTCTGCTAAATGATGGGAAACCTATTAGACTATTCTCCAGGATTGGAGTGCTGGCAAGCACCACTGTTTATGTCCCCCCTCTAGCTTGATAATGCAGATAAAAGAAGGGTCTGGATGCTCTGGATGGCATGTTGCCCTAATGAACCTTAGGACTCTCCTTGATTTCTTCATTGTCCCATTGTTTGTTTAGTAACATGTTTTTCAGCCTCCACATGTTGGTGTGCTTTCCAGTTTTTTTCTTATAATTATTTACTAGTTTCATACCATGGCGGACAGAAAAGATGCTTGATATGATTTTAATCATATACTGAAACAAGATTTGCTAGTCCATTTCACAACCATTGAAATGGGAAACATGGAATGGTATAACTGATTTGTATCAGGAAATCTATTATAGCATTATTGTTCTAGCGTGTTTTTCTTTAGAAACATGTGTATTAAGCTAAAGTTAAAATAGCCTTGCATTTTCTGAGCATCCAGCAACGGGGTCAGGTAGTATGTGGTGAAAATATTTCATTCATCCCATATAGTCTTTGTAAATCTGAAATACTGATTTTAAAACATAGCTATGAACTATCCACAGAATTGATAATCCATACAAGAAGGTTCAATACAGAATATTCAGGGTCTTGCTTATTGCTTGAAGCAGGATATACACAATGATTTAAAAAGTTTTCTGAAGTCCAGGTAAATTTGTTCAAATATTTTCTAGCGTGTACTACTTACTGTCAGTCGCTTAGTGTTTTTTACATACTAATCAATTATACAGTTTTTGACATAAAAACTCAGCAAAATTTAATTTTCTTTTGTAAATCACTTTTTTCTACAAGTGAAGAATCAAGACTCTATCAACAATTGAGAGAGAAAATTAAAAAAATAAAGTCAATGTTTAAGAGAAAGAATTGCAGTAATAGTAGTGACAAAACAAGAAAGAAACAAGCATGCCAGGTTATAGTAAGAATATTTAAGCATATTTTTAAGAAAGGCAAAACCATGTTATGTTGCAGGTATTCCTCTTTTTATTATTATATTCCTCTTTTAGGAATATGGATAATATTCTCTAAACCATGATCTTTAAAAATGTATTTCAAGCAATGAATATTTCAGAAACTTAGAATGTCATAAAACCTGTTTCATTTTAAGCAAATATCTTTGTCATATCTGTTCATTTTGTCTTACAACAACCTTTGTCACTACATGTTCAATGAAGAGAAAATCAGCCTAGCACTGGTGAATAAATTGTCATGATCACTGATCACCTATTCAACCATTTGGCTGTAATTGACACTTGATATATTAAGTGAAGGGACATATGTATAATCTTGGAGTCATTTTTAAATCTACATTTTGAAAATAGTATTAAGGAATACTAATATAATATAATACATCCTAGTAAAGGAACATTCTATAAGGTACCTGAGATATGCTCTTCATAACTATCAAGGTCATCAGAAACAAGGAAGTATGAGAAACTGTCAAAGCCAGGAGGAGATTAAGGAGGTCTTGGTTGCTATCATAAAGCTAAAACAGCAGATTAGGTAAAAATGAAGGAAGTCTGAATAAAGTGTGGACTTTATTTTTTAAAAAAGTACAAGGTGTAAATGATTCTTTGAAGTATCTTTATAACATTAAAAATTATTAAATTACCTGAAAATGAAGGTTTTGTCATTTTGTGACTCACATATTTCTCATTCATTATCCTTTTATCCCCAGTTTTTTGAGATATAATTGACATATAACATTGTATAAATTTAAGGTATACAAGCTGGTGAGTTGATACATGTAATTGTGAAATGATTACACATAGACACTGACACCTCTGTTACCTCACATAATTACCATTTTTTTAAAGTAGATGTGATGAAAGCTTTAACTTCTCAGCAACTTTTAAATATATAATATAGCATTTCTAACTATAGTCGTGGTGCTGTACATTAGACCCCCAGACCTTATTAATCTTAGAACTGGAAGTTTATGCCCTTTAATCAACATCTTCCCATTTTCTCTACACCCAGTCCTTGTCAACCACCATTCTACTCTGTCTCTATAAGATTGACTTTTTTTTATGTTCCACTCACTGTGACATCATACAGTATTTGTCTTCCACTGTATGACTTCTTTCACTGAGGATAATGCCCACAAGGTCCATCCATGTGGTCACAAATAGCAGGATTTCCTTCCTATGAATGAATACTGTTCCATTGTGTGTGTGTGTATGTGTATCCCATAGGTATTACATCTTCTTTATCCATTTATTCATCAATGGACACTTAAGTTTTTGTCTTGGCTATTGTGAATTATGCTGCAACAAATAGCTATACCATATGGTAATTCTATTTTTAATTTCTTACAGAGCTTCCATAATATTTTCCAAAGTGGCTGTACCAGTTTCCTTTCCCACCAACAGTGCACAAAGGATATGTTTCTCTACTAACTTGCCAGTAGTTCTTGTCTCTTTTAGATAATGGCCATTCCAACGTGTGTGAGGTAATATCTAGCTGTGGCATTTATTTCCATTTCCCTGATAATCTGATTAATGATACTGAGCATTTTTTCATATACCTGCTGGCCATTTGTGTATCTCTGGAAGAATGTCTTTCAGGTCACCTAAACTTTTTATTTTTTTTAGACTATTTGTTTTTTTTGCTATTCAGTTGTGAGTTCCTTATATATTGTAGATATTAACCCCTGATAATATATGCTTTGCAAATATTTTCTTCCGTTCTATAGCTTACTCAGTGCACACCACAAAAAGTGTAGTCACCATTTGTCACCGTGCAATGTTATTACAGCATTATTGACTGGATTCCCTATGCTATACTTATCTCCATGACATATTTATTTTATAACTGGAGGTTTGTACCTCTTCATCCCCTTCTCCTATTTCACCTATCCACCCACCTACCTTCCCTTTAGCAACCACCAGTTTATTCTCTGTATTTGAGTATGGTTTTTGTTTGTTTTGCTTTTTAGATTTCACATATAAATGAAATCATATGAAATTATAATAGCTTTTGTCATTGAAGTCTTCTGTGGTTTCATACAAATTGTATAATTTTTCTAGTTCTATGAAAACACTTGGTATTTTGACAGGGACTGTGTTGAAGTTGTATGTGTTTTGGATAGTATGGACATTTTAATGGTATTCTAATCCTTGAGCATGAAATATCTTTCCATTTATTTGTGTTTTCTTTGATTTCTTCATTAATGTCTTATAGTTTTCAAAGCATAGGTCCTTGACTCTCTCAGTTAAAATCACTATTAAGCAATTTACCTTTTTTGGTGTAATTATAAATGGCATTTTCTTAATTTCTCTTTCTGCCACTTCATTATTAATGTTTAGAAACAACTAATTTCTGTGAGTTTTTTAAATTTACCTTTATTGTATCGAGTTATATTTCCTCTAATCCCACTTTGTTGAGGGTTTTTATCATGAACAGATGTTGTATTTTGTCAAATATTTTTTCTACATCTATTGAGATAATCATGTTTTTTATTCTTTCACTTGTTAATGTTATATATTATATTGATTGATATGTGAATATTGAACCAGACATGCATCCTGGGAGTAAATATCACTTGATTGTGGTAAATGATTTTTAATGTTTTGTTGAATTTGTTTTGTTAATGTTTTACATTACCTTCAAACTTTGTTGAATTTGGTTTGTTAATGTTTATTTGGTTTGAAAAATTTTGCATCTATGTCCATCAGAGATACTGGCCTGTAGTTTCCCTTTTTTCCAGTGTCTTTGGGCTTAGGATAATGTTGGCCTCATAACATGAATTCAGAAGTTTTCCTTTTTTTTTTTTTTGGAAGAGTTTGAGAAGAGTAAGTATGAACTCTTCTTTAAATGTTTGGTAGATCACCTAAAAGCCATCTGGTCTTTTGTTTTTTGGGAGTTTTTTGATTACTGATTCAATTTTATTAATAGTAATTGGTCTATTCAAATTTTCTTTTTCTTTCTGATTCAGTTTTGAAAAAAAAATGTATGTTGCTAGGAATTTATCCATGTCTTCTAGGTCACCTTCTAGGTCATCCAGTTTATTAGCATATAGGTTTTCATAATAGTCTCTTTTAATTCTTTGTATTTCTGTTGTGTCAGTTATTTTTCCTCTCATTTCAGATTGTATTTATTTGAGCCCTTTCTCTGCTTTTCTTGATAAGTCTGTCTACAGGTTTATCAACTTTATTTATCTTTTGAAAGAGCCAGCCCTGGTTTCATTGATTTTTTTCTATTTTTTTTTTCTATTTCTCTATTTCATTTATTTCCACTTTAACCTTTATTATTTCCTTAGTTCTAGTAGCTTTGGACTTTGTTCTTTTTCTAGGTGTAAAGTTGGGTTGTTTGTTTGAGTTTTGTTGCTGTTTCTCATGGTAGACCTGTATTGTTATAAACTTCCCCTTTAGAACTGCTTTTGTTGTTTACTAAAGATTTTGGGCCATTGTGTTTTCATTTTCATTTTCATTTGCCTCCATGTTTGTTTTTTTTATTTCTTCAATTTTTTTTTTTTTTTTTGGTTGACCCATTGGTTGGTTAGCAGCATGTTGTTTAGCCACCACATATTTGTGTTTTTTTCCAGTTTTTTTCTTATAATTGTATTTTAGTTTCATATCATTGTGGATGGAAAGGTGCTTGATATGAGTCAATCTTCTTAAATTTATTGAGACTTGGTTTGTGGCCCTACCTGTGATCTATTCCAGGGAATATTCCATGTGACCTTGAAAAGAATGTGTATTCTGCTGTTTTTAGATGGAATGTTCTATATACATCTGTTAGGTCAATTTGGTCTAATGTGTCTTTCAAAGACATTGTTTTCTTACTGATTTTCTGTTTATATGATCTATCCATTGATGTAAATGTGGTGTTAAAATTCCCTACTTTTATTATTATACTGTCAATTTCTCCTTTTATGGCTATTAATATCTGCTTTATGTATTTATGTGCTTCTTTATTAGATACACAGATATTTACACTTGTTATATGCTCTTGTTGGATTGATCCCTTTTTCATTATGAAATACCTTGCCTCATGTTATAGTCTTGGTTTTATTGTCTATTTCATCTAAGTATTGCTACCTTTACTTTTTTTTTAACTTCCATTTGCATGGTATATATTTTTTTCTCTTCACTTACACCTATATTTATCTTTGAGTATGAAGTGAGTCTCTTACAAGCAAGTACAGATGGGTCATTTTTAATTTATTCAGTTACCCTGTATGTTATATTTTGACAATTTATCTGTTTACATGTAAAGGCATTATTAAGAGGTGTGTACTTATTGCCAATTTGTTAATTATTTCTTGTTTTTGTAGTTCTCTGTTCCTTGCTTCATCTTTTGCTCTCCCTGTAGTTTGATGGCTTTTTTAAAAAGTATTATGCTTGGATACCTTTTTTTTAATTTTTAGTCTATTGGTTATAGGTTTTTAATTTCTAGTTAACATTGGGTTCACATATAATATGCATATAGCAGTTTGTATTATGTTGATAATTGCTTAAATTTGAACACATTCTAAAAGCACTACATATTTACTATCCCCTCCATGCTTTATGTACATATTTTATATCTTTTCATTTTGTGTATCCCTAGACTAGTTTTTATAGATAAAATTGATTTTACTACTTCTGTGTTTTAGCTTTCATTCTGACTTTATAAGTGATTAATCTACTACTTTATGTTTGCTCTTACCTGTAACATTGTTTCCCTTTTATAATTTTCTTTTAATTATGGCCATTTTTTTTTCCACTTTAAGAATTTCCTTTAACCTTTCTTGTAAGGCTGGTTTAATGGTAATAGATTCCTTTCACTGTTTTTTTTTTTTTTTTTTCTGGGAAACTCTATCTCTTTGTATTCTCAATAACATCCTTGTCACATTGAGTATTCTTTGTTTAGGGTTTTTTGTTTTGTTTTGTTTTTTAGTTTAGTTTAGTTTTGTTTTTTCTTTCTTTTTAGCATGTTAAATATATCCTGTCACTCCTTCCTGGTCTACAAGCTTTCAGACAAAAAATTAGCCAATAGCCTTATAAGGTTTCTTTTGTGTATAAGTATTTTCTCTTCCCTTACTGCTTTTAAAATTCTCTTTATCATTACGATTTGCTCTATTAATTATTATGTGTCTCAGCATAGACCTCCTTGAGTTAATCCTATTAGGGTCTCTCTGTGCTTCCTGGACCTAGATGTTTGTTTCCTTTTCTAGATTAGGAAAGTTTTCAGCTATTAGTTCTTCAAATAAGTTTTCTGCCCCCTTCTCTCTGTCTTTTTTTTTTTTTTTCCCCTTCTGGGATCCCTATAGTGCAAATGTTATTACACTTGATGATATCACAGAATGCCCTTATTCTTTGTTCATTTTTAAAATTCTATTTCTTTTGGCTGTTCAGCTTGGCTGTTTTCCACAATCCTGTCTTCCAGATCACAGATTCGTTCTTCTGCATCCTCTAATCTGCTTTTGATTCCCTTTAGTGTATTTTTTATTTCAGTTATTGTAGTCTTCTGCTCTGGTGGTTCTTTTCTATATTTGGTATCTCTTTGTTGAAGTTCTCACTGAGTTCATTTACTCTTTCTCAAGTTAGGTGAATACCTTTATGACCATTACTTTGAATTCTTCATCAGGCGTATTGCTTATCTCCATTTAATTTAGCTCTTTTTCTGTGATTTTGACTTTCTTTTATTTGTTACCTATTCCTCTGTCTCTTCATTTTATCTAACTCCCTGCATTTGTTTCTATGTATTAGACAGGTCAGCTGTATCTCCTGGTCTTGAAAGCAGTGGCCTTGTGTACAAGGGATCCTTTGGTTTCCTATGGTGCTTTCACCACTGGTCACAAGAACCAGACACTTCAGTGCTGTCCCTTGTGTGGGCAGTCTGTACCCTCCTGTCATAGCTGAGCTGCAATTGTCCTCTGCCAAGTTATCTGCAGTGACGTATTTTGCCTACTGTGGGTACCCTGGGCAGGATTTGAGAGGCCTATTTATCTTTTCCATGGGCTCACTGGTGGGCATGCCTGGAAGTCAGCCTACTCTGCAGTTAGCCTCTCTACCATGACTTCAGGTGTACTGGGAGGTAAAACTTGCTCCTTTGTGTAGAAAAACAAAACAAAAAAAGTATTGAAGTAATATTTGTCTCAAAGAGCATATTTCTTCTTATGCCACTTGGTAATGTGGGTACATTAGGTCATTCAAATATATTTTCCTATCCCTCAATTTACACCTCAGAAGATCTCTTTTGCTGTCCTACACCAAGCCTTTAGAGCATGACTTACCTGGAAAAGACGGTAATATTTCAGAAGTTCTCTCAAATCTTCTGCCTTACTTTAAACCATAACTAGCCTGCCTTGCATTTGATAAAGTCCAGATTGTCTTGGAAGGATATTTTTCATCTATTTTCCTTCTTCCCATATTTCAGATGGCCTAAAAAAATACAATAATTGGTAGCCAGTGTGGTAACTACACATTGGCCTAGAATTCCTGAATGATTTCTTCAGTTCTCTCTAACACCAAACATCATGTTTTTCCTCCGTTTGTGCACTCAGTGAGGGCTCTTGGGAAAAAGTGGATTGACATAAATAAATTTTTTGATCATGCCTTTTCAGTGTTCTAATATGTTGGGAAGCCCTCACATAGTCAATGCATATTAATTTTTAAAAATTGGCTTTCATTTGTCATATATGATGGATCCCTCCTCCCCTCTTTCCATTCCACCAGATTTGAAAGCGGCAATGTTTCCTTTGTTGGATTTAGCTTAACTAGGTTTATTTCCACCACCAGCTCTCTGATAGATTTTAAAAATTATGACTTTTTAATATATCCAAAGTGTTTATTATTGTTAATTTCTTCTACATACTAGAAGTCTGAACACTTTTACTTATTGCAATCCTAACGAGCATCAGGCATCATTCTTCATTGTTGGAATGGAGTATTGAGTAGACAGAATTTTTGCTCACAAAGCATTATTTTCCAGAAGAAAGAGGATATTTCAAATTGAGAGTTTGGCAAACAGGCAGTGTCACTTGATGCAGACTGAATCTCAGAAGGAGAAGTTTCAGGAGATTATCTTGCCATCCTGCAAAGAGACATTACTAGATCAGGACTCCACTGAATAGATCATATGTTCCTGCTCTAGAACATTGGCTTCACCCCTTGTTGCTCTCAATCTTTGAGAAGAATTATGACAATGCTTATGCAACTTCATTACTAAGTTGAGCAACAAGATATGTAAGCACTGGTTCTTGCTGTTTAAAGAGCTTTCCTGAAATGTATACTGCTAGATTCTGATTATCTTGTGGTATGTTTGGTGTATAGAGGGTATCACTATGTATTTTTTTTCTTTCTTTTAGAAGTTGAATTTGAACACAGACTCTTCAGAGAGGAGTTATTAGTTCTTGTCATGAATGAGTGTTGGATTTTGTCAAATGCTTCTGTATCAAGTTTTGTGATTATATGAATTTTGTCCCTACCTGTTGATATTTTACATTTTATATTGCTGTATTAATGGTTACATTAATTGATTTTCCAATGTTGGACCAACCTTCCATACTCCTTCATACTTGAGTTAAATCTAACTTGATAATGGTATATAGTTATTTTATACATTACAGTTTTTTTTTAAATTTTATTTTATCATGTTATGTTAATCACCATATATTACATCATTAGTTTTTGATGTAGTGTTCCATGATTCATTGTTTGCATATAACACCAGGTGCTCCATTCAATACATGCCCTCTTTAATACCCATCATCAGGCTAACCCATCCCCCCATGCCCCTCCCCTCTAGAACCCTCAGTTTGTTTCTCAGAGTCCATAGTCTCTCATCATTTGTCTCCCCCTGCAATATCCCCCCCTTCATTTTTCCCTTCCTACTATCCTTTTTGTTTTTAACATATATTGCATTATTTGTTTCAGAGGTACAGGTCTGTGATTCATCAGTCTTACACAATTCACAGCGCTCACCATAGCACATACCCTCCCCAATGTCTATCACCCAGCCACCACATCCCTCCCACCCCCACCACTCCAGCAACCCTCAGTTTGTTTCCTGAGGTTAAGAATTCCTCATATCAGTGAGCTCATATAATACATGTCTTTCTCTGATTGGCTTATTTTACTTAGCATAACACCCTCCACTTCCATCCACGTTGTTGCAAATGACAAGATTGCATTCTTTTGGATGGCTGCATAATATTTCATTGTATATATATACCACATCTTCTTTATCCATTCATCTGTTGATGGACATCTTGGCTCTTTCCATAGCTTGGCTATTCTGGACATTGCTGCTATAAACATTGGGGTGCATGTACCCCTTCGGGTCCCTACATTTGTATCTTTGGGGTAAATACCCAGTAGTGCAATTGCTGGGTCGTACGGTAGTTCTATTTTAAACTTTTTGAGGAAAATTCATACTGTTTTCCAGAGTGGCTGCACCAGCTTGCATTCAACCAACAGTGTAGGAGGGTTCCCCTTTCTCCACATCCTCGCCAACATCTGTCATTTCCTGACTTGTTAATTTTAGCCATTCTGACGGGTGTGAGGTGGTATCTCATTGAGGTTTTGATTTGGATTTCCCTGATGCCTATTTTATACATTGTTGAATTCAATTATCTAATACTTTGTTGAGGTTTTTACAACTATACTCATCGAAAAATATTTTTCTGTAGTTTAGTTTTTCGTAATGTTTTATTTTGTTATGATGTACAGGTAATACTGGCCTCACAGAATTAGTTAAAAAGTATTCCTTCTGTTTCTGTTTTGTGGAAGAAATTGTAGAGAATCAATATCATTTCATCCATAAATATTGGTTATATTTACTGGTGAAATAATTTGGCCTCATGCTATTCTTTTGGAAAAGTTATGAATTATTTATTCATTTCTTTAATATGTAGGTCATTCTTTTTAATTCTAATAATTTTGTAATGTTATCTCATGATTTTAATTTTTATTTTACAAATAAATAATGACACATATTTTAAATACGCTCATTTGACAACTTTGCAAATCTATGTCCATTTTTAAATTGAATCTTGAGAATTCTTAATATATTCTGAATATAATTTCTTTATCAGCTATAAAATTTGGAAATATTTTAACACTGTCTTATAAGAACAAAATTTTTAATGAGATAAAGTTGTGTTTCAATTTGTTATTCATTGATCATATTTTTAATGTGTAATCAGTAAATCTGCTTAAAGTGACATAATTTTATTTTTTTCTGGATGTATTATAGTTTAAATTTTACATTTAAATATTTAATAAATTTTCTGTTTTTCCATATGATTCAAGGTATGAGTCACAATTTTTTGGCATCCAGTATTCTGAAATTTTTTTTTTTGTACACAGTATCCTTTCTCCATGAATTTCCTTTGCATCTTTAATAATTAATATTAAAAATATTAATTCTCCCAATCAACAAATACAATGTACCTCTCAATTTATTAGGTCTCCTTTAACTTCTGTCTGCATTGTTTTGAAATTTTCATTGTATATGTCTTTCAATTTTTTTGTGTTATTAAATAGTTTATATGTTACATTCTGATAATGATACCTTTTTAAATTTAAAATTCAGATTTTTTTCATTGTACAAATAAAGTACAAATAAAAAGTTTGTATTGATTTTTTATCTGCAAACTTGATAAACTCAATTTTTAGTCTAGTAGCTCTTTTGAAGTTCCCTCAGATTTTTTATATGAGTGATTATGTCATCTACCAATAATGATAATTTTACTTATTCATTTTCAAAATTGGAAACTTTTTCTTATTGTACTGGCTAGAACCTTCAGGAGAGTGGTGTGTATAATATCAAGATCAGACATTTTTGTATTATTTTTGATCTCATAAAAAAATCATATAGTATTTCAGCATTAAGTATACTAGAGCTAGGGGTACCTGGGTGGTTCAGTTGGTTGAGCATCTAACTCTTGGTTTCAGCTCAGGTCATGATCTCAGGGTTGTGAGATCAAGCCCCATAATGGGCTCTGCCCTGGTCTTGTGGAACCTGCTTAAGAGTCTCTCTTCCCCTCTCCCTCTGCACTACACCCCATGCTTTCTCTCTCTTTGTCTCAAAAAAAAGTTTACTAGAGCTAATTTAATTTTCATATATGACCTTTTTTTTAATTTGACACCATTCCCATCTATTCATGATTTGCTAAGATATTTAAAAATGTGGATGTATCTTCAATTTTGTCAAATGTTTTTTTCTGCTTATATTTAGATATTTTTAATTTTATTGAAGTTGTTAACAAGATGGATTAGATTGATTTTAGAATGTTAAAGCATTCTTGCATACTTGGGATAAACTCCTTTTGTCTTAATTATTATCTTTTTTATATATTGGATTTTATTTTAATTTTTTATTGCTATGTAAATAATCACAAATTTAGCAACTTAAAACAACATAAGTTTATTATCTCAGTGTTTCTCTGGGTCAAGAGTCTAGACACAGCTTAATTATGTTTTTTGCTAAGTGTCTCACAAGGCTGTAATGTGGATATCAATCTGATTGTTCCCTTTCTGTAGCTTAGGCTCCTCTTCCATGCTCACCTGGCTACTGGCAAAATTCAGTTCCTTGTGGCTATAAGACTAAGGTCCTTGCTTCCTTGCTAGAGGTCAGCCAGAGTGACTCTCAGCTCCTGGAAGTGTCTGCACTTCTTTGCAATATGCCCCTCTCACAGTCCCTCTTAGAACACATCAGCTTACTTTTTCAAAGTCAGAAAAGTAGAGCATAATGTCTCAATTATGCAAGATAAGTTCAAGAGATCTGCTGTACATTTTGCTTATAGTTAATAATACTTTATGATACACTTCAACATTTAAGAGAGTATGTCTCATGTTTATTATGTTAAATGTTCTTACCACAATAAAATAATTAAAAAAAAAAGATTTGAGTACTTTATTACACATTTTTACCTGTTTAAGTCAGGCCCACCCAGGATTATGTTTTTTATTAACTCAAACCACCTGGTTTGGAACCTTAATTATATATGCA
This sequence comes from Callorhinus ursinus, assembly GCF_003265705.2. Taxonomy (NCBI): domain Eukaryota; kingdom Metazoa; phylum Chordata; class Mammalia; order Carnivora; family Otariidae; genus Callorhinus; species Callorhinus ursinus. The sequence continues at coordinate 35,151,055 of NW_027397063.1, read as the reverse complement.
AAATATACATCTTGTTCAAATTATTGTTTCATAGTTTACTTTTTACTATAATGTCTTTGGTTTTGGTATTAGGATAATATTGTCCTTATAGAAGACATTAGGATACATTACCTACTCTTTAGTTTCAAGAATTTTGTAGTATTTATATATATTTTTTATTAGATATTTGGTAGGGGAATAACCTATAAAGCCATCTGGGCCTACACTTTTCTTTCAGTGAAGGCTTTTAGCTACAGTTCCAGATTCTTTAATTGCTATAGGGTTATCAGTTTATCAATTTCTTCTTGAGTTATCTTAGATCATTTTGGTGTTTGAAGGATTTTTTTATTTTTTCTAAATTACTTAATATATTGGCATAAAGTTGTCCTAACATTCCTATCATTTCAATAACTGCAGAAACTATAGTAATGGTGCTTCTCTCATTCCTGATATTGAAAATTTGTCTCTTCTCTACATTTTTCTGGTTTGTCTGGCTAGAAATACACTAATTTTATTATTTCTTCCTAAGAACCAGCTTTAAGTTTCATTGATTTTTCTCTATTTTTGTTTTCCATTTTATTGATTTCCCTCTGATCTTTTTCTTTAATTCTATTCTACCCAATTTGTGTTCAATTTACTTTCTGTTCTCCTGTTTCTTAAGTTGTAATATAAAGTCTTTAATTTGAGAAACATTTTTGGAATATAGTAAAGGGTTACAAATTTCCATTCTAACTAATGTTTTAGTGGCATGCCACAAAGTTTGGTATACTGTGTTTTAATTTTAATTCATCTCAAAAGAAATTTAATATTCTTTGTGGTTTTTTTTTTAACTTGAAGGTATTTGGAAATGGGTTATTAAATTTTTAACTATTTGGAAATTTTTCAAATATTTTTGTTAGTTATTCTAATTTAATTCTATTGTACAGACATTTTAGCGGTGCCTGGGTGGCTTAGTCAGTTAAGCATCTGACTCTTGATCTCAGCTCAGGTCTTGATCTCAGGGTCATGAGTTCAAGCCTCGAGCTTGGCTCCATGTTGGGTGAGGAGCCTACTTTAAAAAAAAAGGAAAGGAAAAAAGAAAGCAGAAATTTTATTATTAGAAACTATTCAAAATATTGACGTTTGTTTTACAGCTAGAGTATGGGCTTTATCAGTTTTCTATGTCTACTTTAATAGAACCTGTTTTCTGTTGTAATTTGGTAAAGTGTCCTATAATGTCAATTAGGTCATGTTTGTTAATAGAGTGATTCAAATCTTCTGTATCTTTCTTGATTATCTAATTATTCTGTCAGTTATTAAGGAAGGAGTATTGGATTCTCTGACTATAGCTGTGAATATTTTAGTTTCTCTTTGCAGTTCTTTCAGATTTCCTTCATGGATTTTGAACCTCTGTTGTTAGGTATATGAACATTTAAGATTGCAATGTTTTCCTATTGGTTTGACCTCTTTATAAACTGGATCTTCTTTATACTGGTAATATTATTTTCTCTGAAATCTATTGGTCTGATATTAATAGAGTCACACCCTGGCTTCATTTGATTGTCAGTATTGTATATTTCTTTTCATCCTTTTTCTTTAAATTGATTTTTGTCTTTATTTTTGAAGTATGTTTCTTGCTGACAGCATGTAATGAGTTGGTTACATCTAACCCTGCAACCTCTACTTTTTAATTGGGGTACTTATCCCATTTTAATTTAATGTTATTGTTATAGTTTAAGCTTTTCATCTTGCTATTAATTGCTATATGTTCCATCTGTCCTTTGTTTTTTGTGTGTCTCTTTTGCTGCCAATATATGCATTGGGAATTTTCTATGATTTAATTTTATTTATTGTATTCACTTATTAGCTGTAACTCTTTGCTCTTTTAGTTAGTTGCTTTATGACTTATAGCATGCATCTTTAATGTATCACAGTCTACCTTAAAGTAATATTGTAGAACTTTACACATAAATTGAATTTACAATTTAAGTGAAACAGAAGGAATACTTTTTAACTAATTCTGTGAGGCCAGTATTACCTGGACATCATAACAAAATAAAACATTACAAAAAAGTAAACTACAGAAAAATATTTTTCAATGAGTGTAGTTGTAAAAACCTCAACAAAGTATTAGATAATTGAATTCAACAATGTATAAAATAGGCATCAGGGAAATCCAAATCATTTTCTACCCTACCTTCTGTGCTATTGTTACACATTTTATTTTTACATTTTTGTTAACTGCAAACTACATTGTTATTATTTTGGTTAAAACAATGCATTATATTTTTAAGAGATGTACAAAATTAGCAAAATACCTGATATATTTATCAACTTGGTTTCTATTTCTAGCTATATTTATTTTTTAGTGAAGATCCATATTCTATCTTGTGTTGTTCTGTGTCTGAAAAACATCCTGTAAGTTCTTTTGTAGTGTGTTTTGCTGGTGACTAATCCTAAAAAGTATTTTGCCTTTGTGTTTGAAAAATATTTTCCCTTAGTATAGAAGAGATAGTAACAGGTTTTTTTTTTTCTTTCAGTTTTTTTTTCCTCAATTCTTTAAAGATACTTTACCATTATCTTCTTACATGTATTACTTCTAATAAGAAATTTACTGTCATCTGTATTTCTATTCCTCTGTCTATAACATTTCTTTTTTCCTCTGGTTGCATTGGCTATTTTACTTACCACTGGTTTTGATGAGTTTTATTATGATGCAACTTGGTGTAGTTTTCTTCCTCTATCTTCTGTGTGTTTGTCTTTGATATTCTTGGAGTCAGTTAAAATTTTCATCAAATTTGTAAAATGTCCGTATTTCTTGTTTGCCTTGCTTCAGAGGACATATCTAGAAAAATGTTTCTATGGCCAATGTCAGAGACATTTCTGCCTGTTCTCTTTTCTATTATTTTTATGGTTTCAGGTCTCACATTTAGGTCTTTAATCCATTTTGGATTTATTTTTGGGTATGGTATAAAGAAGTGGTCCAGTTTCATTCTTTTGCATGTTGCTATCCAGTTTTCCCAACACCATTTGTTGAAGGGACTGTCATTCCCATTGGATATTCTTTCCTGCTTTTTTGAAGTTTAATTAATCATATAATTGTGAATCTCTTTCTGGACTTACTATTCTGTTCTATTGATCTAAGTGTCTATTTTTGTGCCAATATGATACTGTTTTGATTACTGCAGCTTTGTATTATAACTTGAAGTCTCAAACTGTGATACCTCCAGCTTTGCTTTACTTTTTCAAGATGGCTTTGGCTATTCAGTCTTTTGTGGTTCCAAATTTTAGGACTTCTTTGTTCATGTTATGTGAAAAATCCTGTTGGTATTTTGACAGGGATTGCACAAAATCTGTAGATTGCTTTGGGTGTTACAGACATTTTAACAATATTTGATATTTCAGTCCATGAGCATAGAATGTCTTTCTATTTCTTCGTATCATTTTCCATTTCTTTCATCAATGTTTTATTGTTTTCAGACTACAGATCTTTCATCTCTTTGGTTAAGCTTATTCTTAGTTTATTCTATTCTTATTTTGGTGCAATTTTAAATGAAACTGTTTTCTTAATTTCTCTTACTGCTGCTTCATTATTAGTGTATAAAAATGCAACAGATTTCTACACATTGATTTTGTATCCTGCAACATCATTGAATTCATTTATCAGTTCTGGTAGTTTTTTGGTGGAGTCTTTTGGTGGAGTCTTTCCATTTATAGTATCATTTCATCTGCAAATAGTGAAAATTTTACTTCTTCCTTACCAATTTGGATGCTTTTTCTTTCTTTTTGTTGTCTGATTGCTGTGGTTAGGACTTCCAGTACTATGTTGAATAAAAGTGGGAAGAGTGGACATCCTTGTCTAGTTACTGACCTGAGTGGGGGAGCTCTTAGTTTTGAGTATGATGTTTGCTGTAAGTGCTTTACCTATGGCCTTTATTATGTTGAGGTATGTTTCCTCTAAACATACTTTGTTGAGAGCTTTTATTATGAATGGATGTTGTACTTTGTCAAATGCTTTTTCTGCATCTTTTGAAAAGATCATATAGTTCTTATCCTTTCTTTTATTAATGTGATGTATCATGTTGTTTGATTTGCAAATATTGAGCCACTCTTGCAACCCAGGAATAAATACCACTTGATTGTGGTGAATCTTTTTTTTTTTTTTTTAGTGCATTTTTGGATTTGGTTTGCTAGTATTTTGTTGAGGATTTTTGCATCTATGTTCATCAGAGATATTGGCCTTCAGTCTCTCTTTTTTTTGTGTGTGGTGTTTTTTCTTGTTTGGGTATCTGAGTGGTATTGTCCTCATAGAATGAACTTGGCAGTTTTCCTTCTATTTTTTTTAATAGTTTGAGAAGAATAGTTATTAACTCTTCTTTAAATATTTGGTAGAATTCACATGTGAAGCTGTCTGGCCCTGGACTTTTGTTGGGCATTTTTTGATTACTGATTCAATCTCTTTGCTGGTAATCTATTCAAATTTTCTATTTCTTCCTGCTTCAGTTTTCATAGGGTATATGTTTCTAGGAATTTAGTAATTTCTTTTAGATTGTCTAATTTTTGGCATATATTTTTTATAATATTTTCTTGTAATTGTTTGTATTTCTGTGGTGTTGGCTGTTATTTCTCTCTTATTTGTGATATGGTTTGAATCCTTTTTTTTTTTTTTTTTTTGTTAAGTCTCACTAGAGGTTTAGCTTTTTAAAGAATCATCTCCTGGTTTCACTGGTCTGCTTTAATGGTTTTGTTTTGTTTTTAGTTTCTATATCATTTATTTCTGGTCTAATCATTATTATTTCCTTCCTTCTGCTGGTTTGGGTTTTGTTTGTTGTTCTTTTTCTAGCTCCTTTCAGAGTAAGGTTAGGTTGTTTGAGATTTTTTTTTTTCTTGACGTAGGCCTATATTACTATAAACTTCCCTCTTAACAACCCCTTTTGTTGCATCCCAAAGGTTTTGGACTGTTGTGTTTTCATTTTCATTTGTTTCCATCTACTTTTTGATTTCTTTGATTTCTTGGTTGACCCATTCATTGTTTGGTAGCATGATATTTAACTTTCATATATTTGTGGAATGTTCCATGAGAACTTGAAAAGAATGTGTATTCTGAATATATCTGTAAATCTATCTGGTCCAGTGTGTCATTCAAAAAAGCCACTGTTTTCTCGTTCATTTTCTGTTTGGATGATCTGTCCATCAATGTAAGTTAGGTGTTAAATCTTCTACAATTATTGTGTTACTATCAATTCATTCCTTTATGGTTGTTATTAACTCTTTTATGTATTTGGGTGCCCTATGTTGGATGCATAAATATTTACAATTGTTAGATCTTCTTGCTGGATTGTCCCCTTTATTATGAGGTAGTGTCCTTCTTTGTCTCTTGTTAAAATCTTTGTTTTAAAGTCATTTTGTCTGATATAAGTATTGCTACTACAGCTTCCTTTTCACTTCTGTTTGCATGATAAATGTTTCTCCATCCCCTCACTTTCAATACACAGGTGTCTTTAGGTCTGGAATGAGTCTCTTGTAGATAGCATATAGATGGTTTTTTTGTTGTTGTTTTTTGTTTGTTTTTTGTTTTTTTATTCCACTCTGTCACCTTATGTCTTTTGATTGGAGCATTTAATCCCTTCACTTTTGAAGTAATTATTGATAAATATGTATTTATTGCCATTCTGTTACTTGTGTTGTTGTTGTTTTTGTAGTTTTTCTCCAACTTTTCTCTCTCTTTCATGGTTTGCTGGTTTTCTTTAGTATTAAGCTTGGATTCCTTACTGTTTATTTCTTGCATATCTATTACTGTTTTTTTTTTTTTGATTTGTGGTTACCATCTGGTTTATATATAACATCTTCTGCATATAGCAATCTATATTAAGTGATGGTTGCTTAATTTTAAAGTCATTATTTACTTTTCTCCCCTCAACATTTCAGATATTTGGTATCATACTTTACAGCCTTTAATTTTCTGTTTCTCTTCACTAATTTTTTTACAGGTATACTTATTTTGTTTGCTTTTCTTCTTCCTGTTTTTCTTACTCTTACTTTTGGTTTTCGTTTTCTACTTACAGAGTCACCCCTCCTTAACATTTCTTGTAGAGCTGGTTTAGTGGTCATGAATTCTTTTAACTTGTTTGTCTGGGAAACTCTTTATCTTTCCTTCTATTCTGAATAAACCTTGCTGGATAGAGTATTCTTGGCTACAGATTGTCAGTACTTTGCATATATCATGGCACTCCCTTCTGGCCCACAAAGATTCTGCTGAAAAATCAGCAGATAGCTTTATGGGGTTTCATCTGTATGCAACTATCTTTTATTTTTTCTCTTGCAACCTTATGTTTTTGTTTTTTTTTTCTTTATCACTATTTTTTTTCCATTCTAATTACTATGTTTTAGTGTGGTCCGCCTTGGTTTGAATTTGTTAGGGGATTTCTCTGTCTTTGAGCCTGGATCTCTGTTTCTCTCCACAGGTTTGGGAAGTTTTCAGCTATTATTTTTTCAAATATATTTTCTGTCCCCCTTTCTCTCTCTTCTCCTTCTGGAATCCCTATAATGCAAATGCTATTATGCTTGATGGTGTCACTGAGTTCTCTAAATCTATTCTCATTATTCAGTATTTGTTTATCTCCCACCTATTCAGCTTGATTGCTTTCCACTAATCTATTCTCCAGGTCACTGATATATTCCTCTTCTTCCTGTATCCTACTATTTATTCCGTCCTTTTTATTTTGAATTTCATTTACTGTGTTCTTCATCTCTAATGTAATTTTTTATCTCTTTGTCAAGGGTCTCACTGATGTTTTCCATCTGAAGTCCAGTGGGTATCTTTATGATCATTATTTTAAATTCTCCATCAGGCATATTACTTATTTCTGTTTCACTGAGATCTCCTGCTGTGACTTTGTCCTGTTCTTTCATTGGGGACATATTCCTATGTCCTCATTTTGTCTACTATCTGTGTCTGTTCCTTTGTGTTAGGAAAGTCAGTTATATCTTCTCTTCAAAGTAGTGGCTTTGTAAAGAAGAGGTCCTTAGCGCCCTGCTAAGAGTATCCCCTGTTCACCAGAACAGAGCACTTCAGAGGAGTCTCCTATGTGTATTGCTTATGTCCTGCTAATGTGTCTGAGTCAGTTTTCCTTTCGGTCCAGATGTCTGCCCTGACTGTCTGCCTGTTGTGGGCTATGCTTGCTTTCTATGGTGTTAGTGAGACCTAGGCAGGCTGTCTTTGAGGGGGTGTGACTACAGGAGAGCTCATGAGTTGGTTGGTGGTGTCAGCAAAATTTGCACTGAGCCCAGGGCCAAGGCCAGTAGGCTTGGACTAGGTGAGTCCTCAGGAGAACATGTGGGCAGGGCACACTGCTAGCAGGTTAGGTAGCGAGTATGTGTAGTGCCACCTCCTGCATATGGCCGTTTTTATGCTACAGGGCAAAGGTGGAAAATGGCACCTGCCAGCTCCTATGTTTCCAGAGAAGTCCCATAACATGTTTCAAAATCTGAATACACAGATCTTCCTCCCATTTGCCCTTAGGCATTGTGCAAACTGTCACTTCTATGTTGCCTCTTCATGTGCTACTGGGTCTTTAAGGGCAGGGGACCAGCTGTCATTCACCCTCTCTTCTTTCTCAGTGCTGAGTCAGCTGACTTTTAAAGCTCTAGGCTCCAGGTCCCACTGGTTATACAAACTCATGGAATTCAGTCCGTCTGGTTTTCAAAAACAGACTTATGGGGATTTATATGTCTGTGTTCCCTGGTGCTTTCCTCTCCCCATGCCTGCAGCTCTCTCCCTCCTGCAGGTAGCTCCCAACCACCATTTCTGCCCTTCCTAAACTCTCAGATGTGGCTTCTTTTCTACATTTAGCTGTAAGTCTGTTCTGCAATTCTTCAGATCACTCTCCAGCTTACATACATGGATGTGAGTGATATCTAGTTATAAACATGGGACAGGATGAGCATGGGGTCCTCCTACTCCACCATCTTCCTAAGCTCCTCAGCTTTAATAGTTATTTTAGTATTCTTGTCTGGTATTTCTAACACCTAAGAGAAGTTTAGGTCAGTTTCCATTAAATGACTTATCTTCACATTACTATTCATAGTTTTATACATAGACAATTTTAATTAGATGGTGGATGTCATTAATTTTACCTTGTTGGGTGATAAATATCTTTTTTATTTTTACATGTATCCTTGAGATTTTTGTCTGTGGTGCAGTAAAGTTATGTGGAACAAGTTTGATATTTTGGGTCTTGCTTTTAAGATTTGCTAGATACTAATAGAGCACTGCTGAGCCAATGGCCCATGAATCTTGAGGTTGTCTGGTCTGTCTTTGGGAATGAGCACTATTGCCAACTTTACATCTATAATAGACACAATTACCACCGATTCTTTTGGTTAGTTCTATCCCACAACCTAAGGTGAGTTTCCCTGATGTATACACTGGTTAGTACTCAAACAAATGCTCCAGGGAAGACTTCTGCAGAACTCCTGAGTTTCTCAATGATCAATGCTCTGATCTCTCTGTAATTTTCATATTTATTCCCTTGAATAAGGGAAGCTGTCCATCTCCTCCTAGTTTCCCACTTCTGTGATGCATCCTGAAAACACTGGTATATATCATATAGGATATATTTCATATATGTTTCATGTGTATATATGAAAATTCTAATCATAAAATAATATCAAGTCATGATCATTCATCATTTCTTTCTAGAGATATAACAATAATTAGTTGAGTTATACCAATTTTCTTATAGTCAAAGTGGTAGTAAGGAAATCTCTAAACAAATATTTAATATGAGGCTTATTTAAAATTAAAAGATGCAGATAGTCAAAATTGGGAATATTTGAAAAATATGCAAATCAATTTGTTGGTTTTTACACTTTAATAATGAGTTTTGCTTAGAATTTTATAAACTTAATCTTATTTTTAAGAAAACATTGTTTCATTATATTGTCTTTGTACAAGTAATCTAGATATCTTTTAGAAATCATTTTCTGATTATATATCTAAATTCTAGCAAAATAGGGATAAAAATCAACACTGAGGAAGTCCCAGTTATTTTGATACTGACATTATAACATTATCTGAACCACTGGAAGTTTTATTATTTTCCAATCAGTAAAATCATCCCATAGATTCTATAAATTACTTTCAAGAAAAGTAAATCCAAAATCTGACTGCACAGCACTATGTGTTGAAGCTGTTTACATTGCTTGAATAGTGGGTATTCGTTCACCCCACACTAGAAAGTCCATGCTTTGAAGAAAATGCTTGCATAGGGCTGAAAAACTCTGTTCCATTCTGCTTCTCTTCTCTTGACAAGCTGCTGAAAAATGGTAATTTATATGCAAGCCAGTTAGCACCCCAAATACTCAGATAATTTTACATCTCTTCTAGTCCATGAATTTAGTGATTTGCTTATCATTTTGACATGTCACAAGGAGTTGCATACTGAAACATCCTATTGTCCTAATATTTTCTGTTGAGCTACAGTGAGTCTTCAGTGTTTGCCAAATATTTAAGGGGGGGGGTTAGGTTTATTTCAGGGGCTTCCTTTACTATATTGCTTTCTCCTTTTTGGGATTCTTTCTTCAATTTTCAGCTATGCTAAGAACTCTAACTACATATTAAGATACTGTAGTCAATGAAATTGTGGCTTTCTATTTGAGCTTAATGGCATCAAGAGAAATATTTTTTTAAAGATTTATTTATTTATTTGAGAGTGAGAATGAGAGAGAGAGAGAGTACATGAGAGGGGGGAGGGTCAGAGGGAGAAGCAGGCTCCTTGCTGAGCAGGGAGCCTGATGTGGGACTTGATCTCGGGACCCCGGGATCATGACCTGAGCCGAAGGCAGTCACTTAACCAACTGAGCCACCCAGGCGCCCTCAAGAGAAATATTTAAGTGCAAATCTCAGTGAATTAAGTTCTTTTTTTCAAAAGTTAAATCATCTCAAATGGTTTTGGCCCTCCACCATGGCTTTAAATATTATCTGTGTAATTATATATAATTTTGAGTTTATAATTGCTGCTGGAATATTAGGAATATTATCTGAAGTGGATCTTCAAGGATTATTACTTATTTTATTCTTTGTATGGAATATTATCTTTCTTTTGGCCTGAAATAACATATTCTAAGGAATTTTCATGGGGTTATTTGTTTTAGACCCTAAAGATATATTGCTATGCATTGTTTCCAGTGTTTGAACATCTATATGATTTAGAGCTACTAATAGGCTATTTTTCATATCCAAAAATATAGGTGAGCATAGAGAATGTTGATTAGCCTCAGTCATTATTAAAATTATCTTTTGTCTTAATACATTCATCCAGTGCATTGCAGTTTTAAAAGGTGAACTCTAGAGAATAATGTAAGGGGTTGTGGTATGTGAAAACTGCTTGACCACAAAAAATTAATACCCTTCTGAATAAAAAGACAAATGTGCTTCAGCATCTTTTATTCATTAGATTTATGCATTAAAATAGTTCTATTTCACATCCAAGTGAAGGTTTTCAATTATTTGCTTTAATAAATGAATGGTCTGAATGCCCAAGGTGGACAGCTATGCAGGACACATTCCATCATTAATCAGGTAAAATAAAGGGTACGTTGTAGAGCCTACTACTAGCTGCCATCCTTGGCTGCTGCTAAAGTCTTGCAGTTAAGAACAAGTAGGGAAAGAAAATATTTCCTGAAGGTCTGGGACACAAGTATGCTGTAAAAATTTTCAGACATATTTGCATCACTGATATGCTCTTGAAGTCTAAAATGATAAATGTTAATTTCAAGTGGTCCCCCAAAAGTGGTGCTTCTAGTGACTAGTGAAGCATAAAAAAGAGGGTTACCAGTAATTTAAGTCAAGTAGCTGGTTAGATACCATGAAGATGGGAACAGCACTTACATTCCCCAAAATCAACTTCCAGAATGCAAATATGTCACGACCTAGACCTAAGCCATCACCCCTTTGAAGGTGCTATTTACCTCAACCCTCACCTTTATAATCTGAATTTCCGGGTTGGTTCAGCAAGCAGTTTCTAGAGTTACATACTGATTCTATACCAGCAAGGGAAATATAATGATCTGTAATTGGGAATCATTGATACATTTCTATAATTTGTGTCTTTGTATTTCAAACAAAAACCAAATAAAGAATCAATTTCACACAAGTAGAACTGAACTTCAGTAGAGGTTAATATTTTATTGATAGTACATCATTGACATAATTTAGCAAAAGTAATAGCTGTATGATTTTTGCATAGACTTTGTGTGGGATGTTATTCATAAATACTGTCCAATGTGTCACAACACTACAAAGAGTAATAACTAAGAGCAGTTCTATTTGTCCATCAAATATATATATTTTTAATTTATAAAGAATCATGGTCAATTTTTAAGCTTAGCTTTTTGTGTTTCTACTGTATGCTGTGTTATTCAGGCAATTCGATTAGGTGAAAGAAATAAACCAAAATGATTTTAAGAAAGATATTCTTACATGTATTTACAGATGATATACCCTTGTATATATGTTAGTATAGGATCTCCAGAGTGTTACGAGAACTAATAAGTGAATTTAGCAGTTTGAAGGTTGCAAGGTTAGTATATGAAATCAACTTTATAAATTCAAACACACACACACACACACACACACACACACACACACACAACTGGAAAATGACTAGTAAACCACCACCACTTATAATACCATAAATATATCTTTGAATGAATCTAATAAAAGTTATGCAAGTTTTCTGGACAGAACACTAGAATATATGGCTGAAAAACTTTAAAGACAAATGTAGAGATATACCACATTCATGAATTGTAAGACAATATTTTAGGATATGCACTCTGCTAAATTAATCCATAGCTGCAAAAAAAATAATAATAATCCATAGTTTCAGTGTAATCCCATTCAAAAGACAAGCAAATATTTTGGAAAAAATAAACACGTGGTTTCATAAAAATGCAAAGAACGTGGAAATGCTAAGCCTTTTACAAAAGATGAACAAAGTAGGAGGAGTTGAAATAACTGATGTCTACTTTTGCTATAAAGATAATGCAATTATGATGGTGCTACATTAGCATAAGAATAACAAATGGATTGATATACTAATACAGAATTAGACCTATACATATATGTTCAATTGAGTTCCATTGGTGGCTTTTACACAGTTTGCAGGTCAAATAAATAAGGAATATTTGAGCAATTGGTACTAACAACTACGTATCTTCATGGAAAAATAAAACCTGACACTTCATTCTGTACATTTTAAAAAATAATTTGAAATAGATAGACCTAATTATAGAAGACAGATTCAGAAATATATTAGAATAAAACATAATAAAATGTCTTCAAGAATTTGGGTTAAATTTTCTTAAATGGTACATAGTAAGCACTAATCATTTAAAAAATGAATTTTACATCAAATAAAATATTTGCTAGTCAAAAGACATCATTAAGAAATTTATTACACAAGTCACAGACTAAAAGAAAATATTTGTAATACATGTATCTGTCAAAGAGCTCCAGAATTTAACATGTTCCTAGTGGGACAACTGGGTGGTTCAGTCGCTTAAGCATCCAAGTCTTGGTTTTGGCTCAGATCATGATTTTAGGATCATGAGATTGAAGCCCACATCAGGCTCCACACTCAGCACAGAGTCTGCTTAAGATTCTCTCCCTTTCCATCCACCCCTCCATCTGCTCTCTCTCTCTCTCAAATAAATAAATAAAATCTTTAGATTTTACAAAAAATACTCCTATATATCATCCCAAATATCCACAGTAGAAAACAAAAATAATAAAGGTTGGCAAAATTATGAACAGACATTTCACAAAGATATAGGAATACCCAACAAAACATGAAAGGGTGTTCAATATCCTTCTTTATGAAGAAAGTGCAAATTAAGCCCACATAAGAGACCATTTCATACACACTAGAATAGCTAAAATTAAAAGTACTTACGTTACCACATTTTGATAGGATTGACACAATTAGAACTCTTATACATTGCTGGTGGGAGAATAGCTATATGGCCACTTTGTGGAAACTTGTTATAATTAAAGTTAAATATACATTAGGTTATGATTCTGCAATTACTTTTCTAGGTATTTAACTATGTACATTTTTAAAAGATGTTACAAAAATATTTGTACATATGTATTCATGAGAACCTATTTCAACCTAAATATTCATGAGAGAATGAACAAGCGCATTTGGTATATCCATGGTATGGAATACTATTTAAGTATAAAGCAAATGATGGATAAATTCAACATCATGGATGGTCCAAAAACAGTATATTGAAGAAAAGGAACCACGCACAATCATACTGATAATTTCTAACTTTGTCAGAAAATCTAATAATGATAGAAATCAAAACACAGTTGACTCTGGAAGAGATGGAATTGACTAAAGCAGAGCTTGTGGGAATTTTCTGGTGTGATGAAAATTTTTCTACATATAATTGTTGGTAGTGCTTACACAGGTGTACACAATTATGTGTATCACGAAACTAAATATTTCTCTGTATAATATAATTTACATATTATAGTTCCATGCATGAAGCTCTCAAAGAACCACTATGGAAAATTAAGTTTACACCAATTTGATGAACTTCTTATTCTTATGTAAGTAGTCAGTTTTAGAGTATTGTTATTTATTTCCGGTACAGCGTTTGAGTTGGTAAAGCAGACTAGGTTGTGCTTAGGAAAAACAAAAAGCATATGTGAGTGTCCAAAGTTCTGAATATATGACACTCAGTGTATGGGGTGGGAAATCTCATGGTAAAAATTGTCTGAGATTCAGTTTATAAATGTTGTATTTCCTCTGTTTATTTTGCAAAGCAATATATTCATAATTTTTATTGAATTTCTTTGATTTTCTACAATCCCCCAAATTTTCTGGGAAACTATACAGATATAGTTAATGACTTTGAAAGATATGTAGACTAACATTTATTACTTAATGGCTGTTGTTTATTAAATATATTTTTGTTTTGGACAGTGCATTAGGCCCTAGGACAAGAAAGTAGTATGGTTAGTTTTGATTAAATAACATAGATAAAAACTTACTAGCAGTGACATTTTGCCCCTACTTCCTATTCTTTTAACTAAGATAATCTTTTCTGGCTCATTTATTAACTGTATTGTTTCTTCTTTCATCGGGTTCAAAATATTTTTATCTCATGTGAAAACCTGCCTATATAGTCTTATTTCCACTTTAAATGCTTATCAAACAATTAAACATTGTAGCCTATGTATTTTCTTGGGTTGTCTGTCACATTTATTTTCTCTGGGCATCTTTCCATTTACCTTTCTATTTCATCCTCTGTACCTGGACTATTTCTTTCTTTTTCCATCTGTTAAGCTATCTAAGTCTTCCCTCCAGGACTGATCCTACCACAAAATTAAACTTCACTGCCACCTGTTTCTCACAAGTAAGCAGTAGCAAGTATACCTTTGAATATACCACTAAAACTCTATAAATTATTTTTCTCATTTAACAAAGGCTCATAGGGAAAAACTCAAAAGCTAAACCATTAATTCTCATATTATTCAGTGGATATTATGACTAACTTTATCTTTTATATTTTTTAAAAAAATGTATACTTTTTTTTTTAAACATAGTTACATTACCAGCTATATTGTTCAGGTTATACAAGTTCTGATTTTATGTTATAAAGGCATAATCACTTTCTTTTTCTTGTTTTTTTTTTTAGATTTTATTTATTTATTTAACAGAGAGAATGAGAGAGCACAAGCAGGGGGAGCGGCAGACAGAGGGAGGGGAAGAAGCAGACTTCCCGGTGAGCAGGGAGCCCGATGTGGGGCTCGATCCTAGGACCCTGGGATCATGACCTGAGCTAAAGCCAGACACTTAACTGACTGAGCCACCCAGGTGCCCTGCGTAATCACTTTCTAAGAAAGATACTATAGGTTTATTACTATAAGTACTTTAAAATTAAATTTGAGTCCCTTAATGAATGAAACACTATTTTGAGTTAGTGTCCTTAATCTTCAAGAAGATATATACATGCACATAATTTGTATTCTTAATTATTAAAATTATATCTTATCCAGCAAGCCTTTTATTTGATTAAAATTTATACTATTAGCTAATGAACCTAAACCATTTTGGCATTTTGTCCTAAAAGCATGTGCCTAAATAAGTGTGTAAACATGTAATATCTTATTTTCCCAAAATAAAACAAAAAAATAGCTAACAGAAAATTGGGCTTAAGATTGGACATAAAATTCATCTAATTGCTATTTTCCAAGGGTTGAATCATTTCCCAATACAAAAAAAAGACAGCCACTGAGTACTCTTTTAAATCATGTTTATCAATGTATAAAAATGTATGTAGTGCCAACAAGAATCTATATATTTCTAGAATAATCAGCATCTTAGTTATATACAGTCAAAATGCAGAAAGCAAGTTACAAGTTGTCATGGGTTACTTGCTCCACAATTAACAGATTCTGCCTTCTAATGATGATGTTTTTTCAACCAAACTACAGATCATTTTTTGATATCTGACTTTGATGATGAAGAAAATGTATTTGGTTTTCCAATATTACATACAATTCATCTCCATTACCATATTTTGGCCACAGAAAAAGACACTTGGTTTTGTGATATTTGACCAGTTCTCTGAGCTCTCTGGTCCCTATAGTAGAATGGGAAAGACCCTCCTTCACCAGTTTAGGCACTTACCATGATGTAGGAAATGTGTTAGGTACTAGGAACATAGTCATAAACAATGGATTTTGTTCTTTGATATGTATATCACATATATGTACATAATTAAAATATTATTTAAGTGGAAGTATTAAAGATTATAGAAACATATAACATTGGAGGATAAGAAAAGGCCACAGTAAGGAAAGTAAGGAAAATATATTAATGAATGATGAATAATGGCTGTCTTAGGGGTACCTGGCTGGCTCAGTTGGAAGAGCATGTGACTCTTGATCTTGGGGTCATGAGTTCGAGCTCCACATTTGGTGTAGAGATTACTTAAAAATAAATAAACAAACAAACAAACAAACTAAAAAAAAACTGAAAGCCTTAAAAAAATGGGTATCTTGGGGCACCTGGGTGGCTCAATCAGTTAAGTATCTGCTTTTGGCTCAGGTCATGATCCCAGGGTCCTGCGATCGGTCCCGGTAGAGTCCTATATCTGGCTCCTTGCTTAGTGCGGAGCCTGCTTCTCTCTCTGCCTGTCACTCCCCATTTATGCTCTTTCCCTCTCTGTCTCTGATAACCATTTTTTTTAATATTTTATTTTTTTATCTTAAAATATAAAAACTAAAAGTCAGTTGGAGTAAACTAAGGGTTTGAAGTATAGTGGCTTCTCATTGGCTAAGCTATTGCCAGGGGGTAAGGGATCCCATTATTGCCCCGAAGAAATGTGAACCTTAAAAATAAAAACTAATTCTTTTACCAGCAAACATGGATTAATTCGGAAATAGAATTGCAATCCAGGAAAAACAAACTGCAAGCAAAACTGGGTGGGGAGGGAGGGTCCAAAAAACGAGATATATGCTTTTTTATGGAGAAAACAGGTTAGTTTTCTATCCACATGCAAGGTCAAGGCTGTGTCTTCCTGTTGCATCTGCAATTGACTCTGAATGGTAGGGTATGAAAGATCCCTCTGCTGAAATCTCCTAACTCCATTTTAGTGAGATTTTCTGTTATTAATTTTCATAGCACTTAGCAAATAAAGTACTGATAAAATAAAAATTAGACTCTTCAGAAAATATTTGAATGTAATTTCCAACATTTCCTTTTCATGAATAGTTTTTAATATTAAGAGTTGGTGAACATAAGATGTGCTTTTCAATGTTATTTTATCGACTGTTTTCATTACTGTAAAATAGAACGTGAGCCAAAGCTGAAAACAGCCTTTGCATGATTTAATGTAAAACAGATTTCCTAGTATTGCTGACACTGTAAGGCAAACTTCTTTGCTCACACATTGGCTGAGAAAGCTGAAGACTCACATAAAATACACATTTCATTATGGGAATCAAAACAAATGGTTATAAAATTCTTTTAAATGAATGAAAGAATTTGAAGTGGGTTTTGATCTTAAATGTGGAGGTTTTTTTTTTGATGAGCTTCATATCAGCCAGAAAGATTCAGTGTTAATATTTATTAACATGCATTTGAGTACTTTGTCAGAATATGAGGATAAGGCATAGGCTACAGGGAGAAGCTGACTACAAAATAGACAATTTACTGTACAACATGTAAACACGGTGATAGAAATGGCTGTGAAATGAGGAATGGGAGTGTTTAATTCAAATCTTCATGGCCAGAAAAAACATCACAGAAGGATAGGCAGGTGGGCACAACCAACAAAAACATGTTTTCAAGATGTGAAAACACCTGCGTGAAAATGAAAAGAAAAAAAAATAACTGATACGTTTTATTTACAAAACAAATGAGTACCTATGTACAACTGACAGTTTAATTTTGAAAAGTATTTTATTAAAATCTATTGGTTCTTTAAAAATTAATTTTTCTAATTCCCCTTTAAAATCTGATAAAAACAACAACAACAACAAAACTATAGACTGTGCTGAACTGAACTGGATTTTCCTTAACCAGAGCCTCTTTACATAATATGATATCTGGCAGGCCCAAATGATGGCACAAGGTTAAAATCAACAGTCCACAGGTTTTTCCTATTATCCAAATAGGAACCTCAGGGACCTCACCAACCTGACTTAGTGGTTCAAAGTAGTTTGCATAGCTTTTGTTTCTTTTAATTTGTGTAAATATTACTTTTATCATCCTAAGTAATTTAGTTGCTAGTCAACATTTTTTCCCTTAATGTATTATGAAATTTTACTTGGTTGAATTTTTGTTATTTAGCAAAGTAAATTTTAAAGATTTGGCTTTATTATATGATTCACAAATTGGCAGCATGCAAGTAGAGGGGAGCGGCCCAAGGAGGCATACAAAATGGAAGGTTTTTATAGAAAGAGGATGGGGCAAGAAAGTTAATAGCAAAAGAAAAGGATTGTTTTAGGCAAGGTGGCTTTCCTTTAAGGGAAAAGAAAGGGATCTTATTAAGCAGATTATCTAATCTTTTTTTGGATTGGGAGGGGAAAGGGCCCGCATGGCAGACTCACAGGTGCACACTGGAAAATTCTTGAATGACCAGTTTAAAATTATATTCATGGGGGAGTTAAAACTGCCATTAGATCAGGTATTAAGCATCAGTTTGGGAACTTGGTCTAAGTGATACTGTTTTGGCCTGTGGTTTTCTTTTTGACAGTTTCCCCCTTTTGATCAGATTTTAAGCTTTACTGAGAGATGTGGTCAAAATTTAAGCAACTCAGCAACTGCTCTGAAGTTCCCACAGCTTTTTTACTCCTTTGCATGGCATCTGTAGACCCTAACATTTTTACTTACCTTCTGTGATATTCACAGGTCATATCTTCTGGTTCACATTCTTTAAGTTGGTTATTTTGTTTGTTCTTTAGATGTTCCAGTCTTGGGGAGATACTTTGCTTGGTGGTTAGTGGCTGCAAACACATTTTTAAAGTTTTAAGAGTGGGCGCCTGAGTGGCTCAGTCGTTAAGCTTCTGCCTTCTGCTCAGGTCAGGATCCCAGGGTCCTGAAATCGAGTCCCACATCAGGCTCCCTGCTCGGCGGGAAGCCTGCTCTCCCTCTCCCACTCCCGCTGCTTGTGTTCCTGATCTCACTAACTCTGTTTCTGTCAAATAAATAAATAAAAGCTTAAAAAAAAGAAAGTTTTAAGAGAAATAACACACCGAAGATATTATTAAGTAGGATAATTCCCAATATTTGGAGTGTACTTTGGAGCCATGGTCCCCCAGACTCAAACCAATCAAAATCACATAAATCAAAGAAAGACCTCTGGGAAGTAGTCACCTCTTGAAGTCAAGTGGCTTGTTCTTAGGTAATTGAGGTTTAACTTCCCCATAAGTTTTAATCCAGGCACAGCGGGTGTTGCTGTCCACAGCACAGACACCTCCTTGCTTAGCTAAAACATAATCAAGAGCTATTCTATTATCAAGGACAGCTTTGGCTAGAGAGTTTACGAATCTTTGTTATGCTGCTATTGTTTTAGTGGTAGATTTTGTAATAATTTTAAGAATTAAGAAGTTCTTGATCATAGCCTCATTTACATTTATCCCTAGCCAGGGAAATAAGGTCCTGCCCAAAGGAGTAAATCCTGAATCAGAAAAGCCTCCTGGTAGGTTTTTAACTCAACAATGTAAATTCAGGAGAGTTGACCAAGGAGATGTCTCCTTTTGCTTGGCAAAAATTATGGGGACAGTTAAATTTCCTCCGAGCCTGAGATAAAAGAGCTTATCCGCTTCCCTTAGCAATGGTCTGGGAGATACTGATGAGGGTATCTTTCCAAGCCAGTGGCCAAGTAAAGGAAAAGAAGAGAAAGGGTTTTATGTTTAGCTAAAATATGAAGTCATGATCCAACCATTGGGTGGGAAGCAGTCTACCTTGAAATCAGCTACTTCTCTTTCTGGTCAGTTTGATTTAGAGATCTCTAGCGTCTCTTCATTTTGCAGTAGTGTCCTTGGTCAGGACCACTTGGTGAGGCCACTTTCAATGGGCCTTGAAGATGTCTTCCTCTGATAATGTTTTGGACTACACAGTCATCAGGCTTTAGACTGTGACTGACAGTTTCCTTTGAATAAAGATCCAGGAAGACTTCTTTAACCTGCTGATAACAGGCTGGAGCATAAAACATTAGAGACTTATGGTAGTTGGTATTATTAGCGTGAGATAACAAGCGATCCCCAAAAGGTTGCGTACTGATAGAATTTCAAGAAGTTTGTCACATTTTTGTTAAGTCTCCTATAATCTGTCGAGTGAAATAGGTGCCTTGATCACTGGAAATGATGGAAAACATACCCCAAATGGGAAACACATTATTTTAACATTTGTTGTTGTTGTTGTTCATTTGTTTTTTCTGTGAGGGGCATCCGCTTTGCAGCAAGGAAAGGCTTTAACCCACCTGGAAAACACATATACAATAACAAGAACGTATTGATAACCCATACAAAGTAGCAATTTAAGGAAGTCCAGTTGCGGGTGTTTAAAGTGTCCAGAAGGAGGTCTGAAGCCTCTGGGAACAAACAAAAACAGTTTTTCCAGGATTATGGACCAATCAAGTCAGACATTGCTGTTGGACTGGTTTTGCAATTTTATACAAGTCTCTATACCAATGTCTGTTTTATAATTTGAGTCATCTTAAATGTACCATGTTGGATGAAGGAATGTAGAAATTGAACAATGGGATTTGTCAGGGGGCCAAGAAGCACTAAGCTGTCATTTTGAGCTTCCCATAGCCCTGACTATTCACTGAATTTACAACCATTATTTGACCATCTTATTTTTATTTAAAAGCAGACTACTGTCCTGTCACAAGGACACCGGGGTGAAAAACGTCTGACAATGAAGGGCCATTTTTGTGGAAACAAAATGGACTTTATTTACACACATCACAATCTTACAAATATAAAGAAGTTTTAGGATTAATTATTTGACACACAAGTAAATTTGATAAATTTACTTATCAAGTAAGCATAATTAGTTTAACAATGTTTTTGACATGAATGAATGAAAGACTTCATACAGAATTTGATTTGGGGAAGTTTGTCAAAAAAAAAAGTTTTTAAAACACTTGCTTAAATAGGATCACAGATAATTATGAAACTTAATATTTAAAAGGTAAAGAAACAAACATCTCTATCAAAAGCAGACCAAAAGTCTAAGAAAACTTTGTCCTTTTAACAGAGAGAAAACAAAATTTTAATAAATTTGTTTTAATCTAATCCAGTTTTGTCAGTGGCAAAAACGTTGTGTCTCAGCTCATAGCACTGATGCAATGAGAGATCAATTGATCAAATTAGGGATCAGTACCCAAAGTGATAGCAGAAAGCAACCTTGTTAAAGCAACAGTATGTTCTGAAGGTGGGAGAGAAGGGAGGCCCAGAGGTGGGAATGGCCCCGAGTCTACAGGAGTCCTTTCCTTTTGTGTGCATGAGTCTAGCATCATGGGCAGTGTGGTCTCTAACCAAGGCTGCTTCTAATCATTTGGGGGACTCCTCCCACAGGTTGGGAGGGAAGTTTTTGAACCTATAAGATTTGTACCAGAACTGTCACTGCAGCCTTCCTCTATGGAGAGAGGGGTCTGTACCAGCAATGCAAATGTAGTCTAAGGGCTACCCTGGGGCAGAGGCGGAAGAGGAGAGCGCATGCTTGGACCTGTGGCTCTTGGCCTGTCAGCCCCATGGTCTTGGAAGCCACAAGGTCAGGATGTTGTGCCCCTAGGCTTCTAATATGTAACCTGTTTATCACTGTCCTTGCCTCCTTCTCTTGCCTAGTCTCTATCATTTTCCCCTCAAGGACTTGGGACTCGGCAGGGCATTTCTTCCACTGCTTAGATCTAGCTTCTTCCTAACAATTTTAATTATATATATTAATTACAATTTTTAAGCCTTGGGAACTTTGATTTCTAGTGAAGACTAAGAAGTAAGTAATTGTGAATGGTCTTTCATATCAGCATTTTTTTAATTTGCAAATTTATGGATACATTTTAAAATTTCTAGAAGTATATGCTTTCTTAAATTTTCCAATGTAGCATTAACATATCCAAATATCTTTTAGGTTTTTTTTGGGGGGGGAGTAGGAAGCCAAAAGTAGATAAATGTATGTTTATTAATTAATATTTTATCATTTTGTTTTATTTGGAAAGTGTCTGAATATTTAATAAATTTAGCTAAACTCATCATTTAACTTAGCAAAACTTTTAAGGTTTTAAGTTACCAGAGATCTTATAGCTAAAAGATACTTAAAATTTGTATTTATCCTTGGCAAGGCAAGAGTTTTAAATGGTCCTTTCCCCTTGTTTTTATTTGTTTGGAATTACATCCTTGGAATTTGCCTTTTAAAGAGATGGACTAGATAAAGAGATGCTAGAAGAGACCAGGTAGAACACTGAACATTTACATTTCAAAGTCACAGGCAAAAAAATGTAAGCACTTTCTGGAAGGACTTCTGTTCCCTTAAGGTCAGAATTTTTATAATACTTATAAGCCTTTTGAGATAAATAGGGGATATTTGGGGATTGGTAAAAAGGGTTGGTGGTCTGAATTGTTTTTGGAACCACACTTTTCATCCTCTAAAGACTAGGTTTGTGAAAAAAGGACAATTTAATTTTCTCCAAGATTTGGGTTGTTGCCTAAAATTCAAAGGACTGACACACCATCCATGTATGAGAATGTCTTCCTCTGGGTACATTTAGCTTAGGAGAGAAGGCCTAATTTTTTAAAATCAGGTTTTGAATATCAGTTTCCAATTTGACCAAACTTTGGTTCAGAAAGTTAGATGCTCCCACTATGGGAACATTGTTTTCACTCCAAGGAATTTGTTATCCTATGAAAATGGGGTTTAAGATAGAAAGTGTAGCCCTGGTATCATTCAGCAAGATTTTACTAATTTAAATTTCAGTTTCATGTCTGTTTAAGGGAATTCCTGGTAACAGTTTACTAGTGAATCCTTTGGAGTCCTGTCAAGTCTGGGAGGGGCCCACAAAGGGGACCTCCTTTGGGTGGCACTCAAACTGAGGAACTTGTGTAAGTCCTTTGAGGGCAAACATTGATCTTTAGGCCATCATTTTGAAGGTGTACCCTTAGAGTGAAATGTGGGGGACCAGATGTTATTTTAGGTCTCTGTTCTTGGAGGTGTTGTAGCTGTAAAGCCAATGGTTTGGCAGATTTTTGTTTACAATCTTGCTCCAAGGCCCTTTCAAAATGCTCAGCTATAGCTATGAGCTCAGTCAGTTCTGTGGCCTCCCATCCTGTTTGTTTGTTTTTTTTGTTGTTGTATTTTTTTGTATTTTTATTAACCCACTAATCTCTGGGGGATAATCCATTTACAAGTAAGGCAGCTAGAGGAGGTTGAATGACCTCTTTTATTGAATGGAAGCTGGAATACCACAGAAAGAGTACCTCCAAATGGGCTTTAGAGTCTTTCATATTCCTTTTGTTTACATGTTTAAATAATAGACCAATCAGTATGGGCAGGAAAGACTCTAGCAATGGCCTTTAAAAGACTGGATGCTATTTTGCAAGCTTTTTCTGATCCATAAGAGAACCACTTTAGAGACTGAGGATCTCAAATACCATTCTCAGGATAATGCCATTCTGCTCTCCACATCCATTTTTTTTTAGATCTCACCAAATCCTACCAACGTGTACGCAAGTTCATAAAGATGTGGCAGCCCAGGGTCCTAGGCCCTGATGAGGATTTTAAACATTTCAAAAGCCCTTTTGGGATCCTCCCTTTTGTGTAGGAAATTCTTTAATATAGCCCTTAGTTCAGCCTCTCACCAAAAAGTAAAAGCTATAGCAGAAGGGTTGCCTCCAAACTCAGGCAGTTTTATTTTAAAAGGTAACTATTTAATTGTCTCTTAGAGTAGGAAGGTAGTTCAGACAGAAAATTAGTAGACTGTGACTAAAACACAAGAGGTACCCCTCTACTTTTCTTTACCTGAGAGGAGAGGGGAGCAACAGTATTCATATCATTCCTGTCCTCTTGTGTTTTAGGTACCTCTTGTGTTTTTAATTTTCAGTGGTCCTTTGTAACAAATCTTTCAATGAGGCTATTTTGGGATCTTGAAGCCTTTTGGAACCCTCTGCATACCTGTTAAAATATGCAACCCATTCCATTTCCTTAATTTAGGGATCCTTGCTTTCAAGTGCACTTCTTAAATGAACAATCTTGTCTAATTGGAACATTCCCCATAAAAGCCACTGTAATTCTAGGTTATTTTTAGTATTTTTTTTTTTTTTCATCTTGGGTAGATATCTGCAACTCCCTGGACTAGAGTTCTTAGACATAAAATAAGCAGGTGTGCCCCAAGGTAGCACACTTGACTCTTTAGAATTGAAGAAATCCATTAACTAAGACTTCAGGTTTCTCAGAGCTGAACTAATACCTAAAAGACATATGCCTAGGTTTGGGGATTCTGTGTTTTACAGTGTATGACAGTGTATGACTCATTGCATAACAGTTTTCTTGAGGTGAGTGACCTAGTATCAGTCTAACCAGTTCTATGACAAACATCATTGTAATCCTCTTCAGGTGGTGAGCACTCTAACAGCCTTAAGTGCTCGACCCGTGCTCACCAATTTTTGTGGCTTTTTGGCCATGGAGATCCCCACCAGCCTGATAAAGGTACACAAAATAATATACAAAATATGACCTACAACCATGTGCACCTTAATGTAGTGGCAGTACTGGGTCATGGACACAAGAAGGCACTGTGTGCATTGCCACCAATTCCTGTGGTCTCTTACTGAGGTTCTCCACCTGGGACATTGTGGTCTGAAAGGCTAGGGGCTTGACTCTGGGCAGACTCTTCTGCCAGCTCCCTTGGTCTCTGGGTAAAACTGCCTGCTCAGCTGGGCTCTGGGCAAACATGCTGGTTTACTTGGGCTCCAAGCATAACCACATGCCAGCTCAAGCTGACCTCCTTTATAAAAGAAAACCAATTAGATTAGGAGCTCAAACACACAGAAAAAGAGCAACGCCCACAACTGAGAGGAGCTTACCGACAGCCCTCAAAAATGGCAAGAAATATGGTGAATTCAAAGGGTTCATGGGTACCATTGTTGCTGGGTTAACTGGGGAGACCCCTAGGCCCTTTGGCCTCCACCCAGCCCATCGCAAGAGATGTCACCTCTTAGTCTTGTTACAAGAAAAGAATTCAAAGAGACCAGATAGTGGTTGAACAGGGCAAATAAAGAGTTTATTAAAGAGAGAATGAAGTATACTCTCAAGATACAAGAGTGGGTTAGCTCAAAGGAGAGCTGTGCTTGGGGTTTTATTGACAATTATTAACTAGGGTGGAATATTATTTGGGGAGGGGTTGTCTTTGAGAACAGGGTTTCACACCATTTTTCCCCCCTTACTTTGGCAGGGGGACCTTTGTTTTGGGCCTGTCTAGTTTGATCTGGCTTCTTGTGGCCTAGTTCGTGGAATGCCGCCAAGGCAGGTTGCTAACTGTCCTGATAATGCATCTTGACTCCCCCTTTGTTGGTGTCCAGGCATCCTGTTAAAGTCTAACTAACTCTCTACTCTAACACCATCCCCGTGTTTCTCATTGTTTGTGAATGCTGCTAGAAGTTCACTTCTGATTCCATCACTGCCACCAAATCAGTTAAATAACAAAAATTCAACTGCATAAATTGTAAAGATCTAATTGACTTTATTAAATGATTCATGCATTGACAGCAACCCATCCGGTAGGTAGAGTGAGGCTCCAAGGAGGTGTACAAGATGGAAAGTTTTTTATAGAAGGAGAATGGGCCAAGAAAGTTAGTAACAAAAGAAAAGATTTGTTTGGGCAAGGTGGCTTTCCCTTAGGGGAAAAGCACAGGATCTTATCATGCCTATTACTTCATCTTTCTTTGGGGAATGGGGAGGGCTCCGCATAGCCGACTCATTGGCACTTTCTGGAAAATGCCAGACTGGTTAAGACATTTCTGGTCGAGGTTAGATTAGGTATTAAGCCTCAGTTTGGGAACTTGGTCTAAGTGACACTATGTTGGGCCTGTGTTTTTCTTTTTAACAACTTATACATTAATTTCTCTATAACAACATTATTCAATATATTATTATTTAATCTATGTTATTACTTAAGCAATATTTACTTCACACTTATGTGTGTACCTACCTGTCAAGAGCTCAGCTGAGCTAAAGAGAGATGAGCTGCCAAGTGCCATAATAACTGACAAAAGCAACAGCCAAAATGAAAATTAATGTCTTTATCATTTATTGTGATAGTAATATTGTTGTTGTTATTATTCTTTCCTTGGACCACATTTGATATTATTTTCAATGCTCAAACTTTACAGTCAATTTCTCTGCCTTATTCTTACTCCAAAAATTATTGCCTAGAAATCTCCTTTAAATGGAGTCTGGTCCTATAGAACTACCAACAGTCAACACATTTATATTCCCACTTCTCTTACCATTGGTGTTATTTGCAAATTTTTAGTGTTTTGCTTTTTTTTTTTTTTTTAACCTTTGGACTCTTTGCCAAATTGTCTTTT
Organism: Callorhinus ursinus; assembly: GCF_003265705.2. Taxonomy (NCBI): domain Eukaryota; kingdom Metazoa; phylum Chordata; class Mammalia; order Carnivora; family Otariidae; genus Callorhinus; species Callorhinus ursinus. The sequence goes on along the minus strand of NW_027397063.1, from coordinate 35,124,984 downwards.
TTTTATTCTCTTTGCATAGCCCCATTAACATTAATTACAGTAAAAACTTCTATCCTGTTGCATTCACTCAGAGTCATTCAGTTACTAGATATTTAGTAAGTTTTATTATTGTTTGATATCATGCTAAGGATTGGGGATACAAATGCAAAACTGATATACATGGCCTCTGAATAGTGAATTCTTTCTAGAGGTGAGTGAAAACAAAAACTTAAATCATAACATGATAATAAACCAAAAATGATTTACCAATTATGATAATTGCTATGACAAAAACAAGCAAGGTGTTCACGATAGAAAGTAGAATATAGAAATTCTGAGACTGAAATTTTCTTTTTTCATCTCAAATAGATTGTTTAGAAATTGGTGTGTTATGTGTGCCAACTCAGAGAAATAGGCCTGCTATAACCTGCCAGTGTTAGCAAGCCAGTGAATAGGAATGCATTAATTCTGAATCCTAATAAGCACATGAGTGTCTTGATTGTTACATTTAAGGTATTTTAGAGTACAATTTCCATTACTTTCTAGTTGTTTCCAGGAACAGGAAAGGATAATGGGACAAATCTAAGTATCTTTAATTTCTAAAAAGTGTCTAAAAGTATGTTATTTAATAAAGGGGATGTGAGTTTTCTAAGAGCAATTTACATCTTGCAAGGCTATAAGCCATTTTCTCATCCACTCATCTGGCAAAATGATTTAGGGAGCTATAGGCCAGTCACATTCATATGACCTTGGACATCATGGTATCTTTAATAGCAGCTTTTATCTTTCTTTTTCTTAAGCTAATCTCATGTCCTGAAATGAATAACTGGGTATGTGTTAATATATGACCCTCCTGCTAATTAACATTAGATCCCTCAAGGTCTGGAACCAATTTGACAGTTGTCTGGATGTTATATACTCTTAAGACTTCATTAGCCCAATGCATAATTTCCAAAGATGTAAATGCCAAGATTGGCGATTTTTCTGCCAAAGCATCATTCATTGGTATTCTGAATTGGGAATTGCTTCCCTAGGGACAATTTCTCAATGGATAGTTGGCCGTATTTATGAAAATAATCACTCAAGGTCATTTTTAAATCACAATATCCTGCTCACATCAACTTGTCTGATAAGAGAAAATTTAAGCCACTTCTGTATCAGGTAGACTATTTTTGTTATTCACCATCTCTTTATCTCTAATCTTGTATTTTTTTTAATGTAAAATATAAAATATTTAACATGGACAATATAGAAACTTTAACATAAATGTTACATATCTATAGCTGCCATTAAACTGACAAAAGCACCCTACGACATTTTAAATGGCTCTATTATATTAACATATTTTATTTTGTAAAATATATTTTTCACATGAAACATTTATTAAAGAATAATATATGCATAGACAGGTCTTGAACTATTTGCAAGATTGTATAACAACCCACTACCTCTCCCTCCCTCCTCTGATTCAAACACTATCCTGAACTTGGAAAATCTTATGCCCATGAATGTTTTATTTTTCATGTTTATGAACATGAAAACATGTTTATTTGTGTAAACGTGTGTGTGCAAGCACATGTATGTTTGCATTTTCATTTTTACTGAGCTTTACACATATAGTAAAAATTAGGAAAGAATGCACACGAGTATGTGTGTTTAAAATCTATCCAATGCTATCTTAAAGGGCATATTTTGTAAATGACTTTTTTAACCCTGTGCTTTTGCATTTTTTCCATATTGACATATGGATGACGTAGGCAGGCTGGGTCTGAGGACCAGATGAAGGTCCTGAAGGATCAGCCAATAGGGTTCTTGGCTCCATGAAGGGTAGAAATCAAACATGAGCCAGAGAAAGTGAAAAGAGTTTACTTAATAGTGTGAGTGACAGAGAATAGCAGATGGAGTGCCTGGGAGACTCAGAAAAGAAAGAAGACTGAGTCTCTCTGTCACTTGGGGTTAGGGGCTTATATTGCAAAGGGGTATAGGATACATGTTCCTCCAGAAATCCAGGTAGGGTCCCCTCAAAGGCTAGTGTCAGATGAACAATAGGTGGTCTTCCATAAATAAGTGAAGGCAGGGGATGTTGATGCTAGCAGCAGCAAAAGTTTGTTCAAAGCTAACGTCCTGGAACATGTTTGGGATCTGGTTCTTCTTACATGTTATCAGGTGTTTGGGCCTAGGAGAAAACTCACAGATTAACTTTCTTGCTTTCCCCTTGAAGTGGGAACAGTTTCTTTGGCTTATTCAGAAATGGGGCCTAACAGAAAAACAGCAGAAACGAAGCTTTTCTAAAATGGAGTCCCTTCAGCTTCCCTATCTCATGGAGACCTAGTATAGACATTCTAATTTTTTGCAAAGTATTCCATTATTTGAATAATTCAGTTTATTTACCCATTCCCCACATGAGCTGTTAGGCATTAGTTCTTATGCAGATGTAAATCGTTGTCTTCTCCATAAGAGTTTCTAGAGATGTAGAGTCATCCCCATCTTTCTGGTACAGTGAGGGAGACAGCCTTAAGAATGGAGAATTGCCCTATACATGTAAATATCTCTTACAAAAGGGTAACTTGTATTGGATTTTCAGAGATTTACCTGTGATTTGCCGTTTCTTAAAAACAATCAGAATAAAAGAATCTTTATGCAAAAGAGACTTATTTTGGAGCAGCAAATTCTGCCCATGGTCCTGTTTTGGAAACTTAGAAGCTTCACAATCCAAAAGCTAAAATGATAGACTGCTCCATATCTCATTGAACCAGTCTCTAAGACCTGAGAATAGGTCATTTTAGTTAAACAGTTTGTCTAATTTCAGGATGCAGGTCTTTCGGGGGGGCTTCCAAAGTTAGGCTTATATTGTTAAAAAAAAAATCAGGTATTTAATAAGGCATTTCTATGGAAACAACAACAAAATCAAAGGTTAATGATTAGAATATAATATAAACCCATTCTGAATCCTGAGGGCAGCCAGTTGAGAGATTTCTAGATGTAGGGGTTAAACTGTCTTCTGAAGTTTGACTGCCTCTAATGATAACATCAGGTATTCAGGTAAACTTTCTGAGTAGCTCACACAGCAACAGGCATAATTTGTCTAAACATGAGCTGTTATGATTCCTCCAAAGGTTATATAAAGTCCTCTAGCTTCAGTTTGCAGGGCTTTGGGAAAAAGGGCAGCTTTAGTTCTCGGTGATTCCAAGTCAAAAGAATGGGAGAAAATTGGAACATTAATTTGGAAAGTCTTAGTCAGCTATTTGAGGAAATCAGAAAACTTCAGGATCCAGTCCAGTTTATAGGCAAACAACAAACCCTCAAAGACAATTAATCAGAACTAGAATCTAATATCCACAAAGATATGTTACCGAAACATAATTTTTCCTTCTAAAATTACCCTTATTTTCAGCAAAGATAGTCAAATCAAGGTTGAATTGTTTGTAAAATAAGTCTAATTTCAATAAACTTGGCCTGATTAATCACATAAGAATAGCAATCAATTATGTAGGCTCTTTTAAATTCTGCTTTGCAGAAAATTTGTAAGGAGTCTGACTGAACATTTATTTATTTATTTTCTAAGTAGGCTCCGCGCTGTAGCCCAACATGGGGTTTGAACTCACTACCCTGAGATCAAGACCTGGGCTGAGATCAACAGTTGGATGCTTAACCAAATGAGCCACCCAGGTGCCCCTCAGATTGAACTTATAAAAACATCTCCAGGATAAGAAGCCAAACCAAAGACTGGCCATGAGACTTGCCTGCCATCTCTATAGATGTGGGTGAATTCCTGTCCTTTTCAGCCTCCCAATATATCCTGAGGTTCCTGCACCTCCCAGGAAATGACCCTCCTTATTCACCTGATTAAGGCTGCTGGAAACCCTGTAGGCAAGTAACCAGCTGTTTTTCCAGGGGGGGTTTAGTGGCTTTGTACTATCAAGCATAGTTCCTTAAACCTGTTTGATCTTATGAGTCTATGCATAGCTCTCTCAAGTATGACATTCCAGTCAAAGCTTTTGTAACATAACCAATGTTTCTAATTATATCCCATTACAAGAAAAACAGATTCTTATTGAACATATGCAAATAAATATATTGCCATGAAAATCTAAGAACTCACTAAAAGTTTCTGAATTCTAAAGGAATCAGGTAGGGTAGAAAAAATAAATGTTTTAATTTGTTCACAGAGGTTTATTTTTATCAAATTGCTGTAAGTCATAGTTAGCTTAAGAGAAAAAGTTTCCTTAAATGTGGCAAAACAAAACATTAAAAAATTAGCAAAACAAAAAATCACAAAAATTATAATCATCCTCATCGGGGGGCCTGGGTGGCTCAGTAGTTAAGCGTCTGCCTTCAGCTCAGGTCATGATCCCAGGGTCCCGGGATCGAGCCCCGCCTCGGGCTCCCTGCTCAGCGGGAAGCCTGCTTCTCCCTCTCCCACTCCCCCTGCTTGTGTTCCCTCTCTCACTGCGTCTCTCTCTGTCAAATAAATAAAATCTTTAAAAGAAAAAATTATAATCATCCTCATCAGCTCATTTAATCACATGCTATTCATTTTTGTTTTGGCTGAATCTAGTTTTTCCATTACTTCTGGAAATTCTTCCCCTTTAGTTTTATGATCTGAACATTATCAGAAACCTGTAGTCTAGAGTACTTTCCATAAGTCTCCTTGAATATGAAGAACTTTTATAAACACCTTTTCAAAACTGTCAAATAAAACAGTAACTCTAAATGACAAAGACTTAAAGATCAGATGCAACTTCATTACAATGCAACAAAGAAATACAGTTATTTCTGTGACATACATTTTAAGATAACTAGAATTATGACTGATAACATTATACCAGGACATATCAGAATTTTAGGAATTTATTACAATATTTAGAACACTTATATTAATAACTATATTATTATGGTTACATGGTTGTAGTTATATAGTATACTATAATAACACTCATATTAATACCTTAGGTTATATTTTATGGGTAAATAATATATGAAGGTTTATCATCACTTATTTGACAATGCTTTTCACATAAAATAAGTTTAATTAGTTTGACAAATCTTTTGAGATGTTCCAGGGACCCTCTGGAATTTCCTACAGTTTCTTTCAGGTCAAAAAGACTTCATTTAATGAATTTAGTTTTGGGAAGTTTGCCAAAAATATCAAAAGTTTTTGGACACTTGACCAAGTAGGAGCATAGGTCACTGGGAAACAATACTTAGTTATCTATTTAACCAAACTGACAAAGACTTCATAGACAAAAATAGAAGGTTACATAGTTCTGGGAAAAATTTAGCAGTTCTAATATTGAGAGGAATAGGTTTACTTAAGTAATCAATGATCTGGTGATAAAAACGAAGCAAAGGAAATTATTCTGATAAAACACAAAATCTTTGCTTTTTAGACAGATTACTTCATAAAGTTAGAAGCAGACAAATAGTACAAGAAAACATTTTCCTGTTATTAGGTGAAAGAAAATTAGCTTTTACCTTTACATAGCACATTACTAATATTTTTTTAAGATTTTATTTATGTATTTGAGAGAGAGAGAGAAAGCATGAGAGGGGGGAGGGTCCGAGGGAGAAGCAGACTCCCCGCTGAGCAGGGAGCCCGACGCGGGACTCGATCTCCGGACTCCAGGATCATGACCTGAGCCGAAGGCAGTCACTTAACCAATTGAGCCACCCAGGCGCCCCAGCACATTACTAATATTAAACCTTATTTTTAATACCCTTAAAATATTAATTCAATTTGAGCCTGCTTGATTACACAAAGTCAAATTTTTTCTCCTCTCTGTCCTTCTTTCCCTCTCTTTTCCATTCGGAAACAACCGAGACAAAATTCCTTGTTTTTTTTGTTTTTTTTTCTTAACAAAAACACATATCTATACCTCATACCTTTTTTCCCCCAATTTTTTAAAATATAGTTGACAGTTTTATATTACTTTTAGGTGTACAACATAGTGATTCAACAATTCTATACATTAGACAATGCTCACTGTGGTAAGTGTGGTTAACATCTGTCACCATGAATGTTATTACAGTGTTATTGACTAGATTCCAATGCTGTACTTTTTACCCCCATGACTTATTTTAAACCTGGAAGTTTATACCTCTGAATTCCCTTCATTTATTTTGTCTATCTCCTCACAACCCTCCCATCTGTCACCCACCTGTTTGTTGTCTATATAAGTCTTTTTAAAAATTGTTTCTTGGGTTTTTTTAGATTTCAAATATAAGTGAAACCATATTTGTGTTCTTCTGACTTATTTCACTGAGCATAATACCTCCGAGATTGGTCCGTTTCATTTTTTTTTATGGTTGAGTAGTAGTCCATTGTGTACGTACTTTACACGTGTCAATAGGCACTTAGATTCCTTGAAGCACTATTAACAATAGCCAAGATATGGAAGCAACCTATCTTTTCAAATTAGTATTTTCATTTTCTTTGGGCAAATACCCAGCAGAAGCATCCCTGAATGGTATGGTATTTATATTTTTAATATTTTAAGTCCACACTGTTTTCCATAGTGGCAGCACCAATTACATTTCCTTCAACAGTACACAGGGTTCCCTTTTTCCACATCCTTGCCACACTTATTATTTCTTTTCTTTGTGATTCTAGCCATTCCAACTAGTATGAGGTGATATCTGATTATGATTTTGATTTGCATTTCCTTGATTAGTGATGTTGAACATCTTTTCATGTTCCTGTTGGCCATCTGCATGTTTTTGGAAAAATTCTATTTAGGTCCTCCACCCATTTTGTAATTAGATTATTAGTATTTCTGGTGTTGAGTGGTATGAGTTCTTTACATGTTTGGATATAAACCTCTTATTGGATATATCATTTGTAAATATCATTTCCCATTTAGTAGATTGTCTTTTGGTTTTCATAATTGCTTTCTTTATGGTGCAAAACTGTTTAGTTTGATGTAGACCCAATAGTTTCTTTTTGCCTCTTTTTCCCTTGCCTGAGAAGACTTAACCAGAAAAGTGATGCTAAGGCCCACATCCAAGAGATTACTATCTGTATTTTCTATTATAAGATATATGGTTTCAGGTCTTACATTTAGGTCTTTCATTTAATTTTGAGTTTATTTTTGTGTATGGTCTAACAAAGTTGTCCCCCAGTTCATTGTTTTTCATGTAGCTGTCCAGTTTTCCCAGTACTATTTGTTGAAGAGACTGTCTTTCCTCCATTGAATATTCTTGCCTCCTTTGTCATTGATTAATTGACCATCTAAGCATGGGTTTATTTCTGGGCTCTCTTTCATTACATTGATCTAGGCATCCATTTTTGTGCCAATACCATACTTCTTTGATACTGTAGCATTGTAATTTATGTTGAAATCAGGGAGCATGATACCTCCAGCTCTGCTCCTCTGTGAGAATTCACAATGCCTGGCTAGCTAAGGTAGGATAAATACAATCCTCCTTGGGAGAGGCTAGCTGAACAGCAAAGGAGGAGAAACCAGAACACTAGGCCTCCTTTTAGGTTTCTGGGCTGAAAACAGCCAGATACGAATTGTGGCTTAATGCTATCTCCCAGGGGACAGATGCTTAACTTAGGTTAGACATAAATCCTTAATAGTCACTTACGCCCTGCCCGCAGGTCACAAACATAGATAGTTCTAATCACACAATGCCTGTAAATGTCACTGCCTTAGTTACTGAAACTTCACATTCCTTTCTAATCTTTATTCTTTGATGTAACGATAACATACACAATAAAAATGGATGTAGAGCTTGACTCGAGGCCTTTCGGCTCTAGAGCGTTTGGTCCCCAGGCTCTCTCCTTTCTCCTACTTAGTGTCTGGAGTCATCTTTTCATTCACCATCTTAGGGTTTGCTGGCCAAACCCGACATCTTCTTTCTCAAGGTTGCTTTGGCTGTTCAGGGTTTTTCATGGTTCAATACAAATTTTAGGACTCTTTGTTCTATTTTTGTGAAGAATACTATTGGTATTTTGATAGGGATTGCATTATTGCATTGATACTGTAGATTGCTTTGGATAATATGGATATTTTAACAGTGTTTATTCTTCTAATCTATGAACATGGTATCTTATTAGTTTGTGTCATCTTCAATTCCTTTCATTGACATAGTTTTCAGAGTACTGGTCTCTTACATCCCTGGTTATCTTTATGCCTAGGTATTTTATTCTTTTTGATGCAATTACAAATTGAATTTTTATTAATTTCTCTGCTATTTTGCTATTCCTATATAGAAATGCAACAAATTTCTGTAATTTTGTATCCTACAACTTTACTGAATTTATTCACCTAATTTTTTTTTTTTTAATTTTTGGGTTTTATATTGGTGGTGTCTTTAGGGTTTTCTCTATATACTATTGTGTCATCTATAAATAGTGACAGTTCTTCTTTATTATCAATTTGGATGTCTTTATTTTTTCTTGTCTGATGGCTGTGGCTAGGACTTAAAGTAAAACTGGCCTCATAGAATGAATTTGGAAGTCTTCCTTTCTGTCCTATATTTTGTAACAGGGAAGCGAGAGAGCTAGGTTCTTATCTCATGGAGTTGAAGAATGAATCTCCAGAGTGAGTAAAGCGATAGAAGCTTACTAAGTGAAGACACAGAAAAAGCTCTCAAGACTGAGAGGAGTCCCCACAGGGGACCAGTGAGGGCCTTTAGGGTAAGGTCTTTTATAGAAAACTAACCAGGGAACTTAAATCCCTTTAACATCTCTATTGACAACACCTTCAGTGGCTTACTTCCTTGTTAAAGTCCGGTTATTCTTCGTTGATCACAGGTGATCTTCATAAAGACACTCACCCCACACCCCTAGGTAGGGTGCTCCTATTTGCCCCCTTATCCCTGGTTTTCCCACACCTCCACATTTTGGGGATTTCCGTGAGCCTGATCACATAGCCCGCTACCTACCTCCCCCTACCTAGCTCTTACTCATTAGTTTGAGAAGAATAGGTAATAAACCTTTTTTTTTTAACTATTGGTAGAATTTACCTGTGAAGTCATCTGATCCTGGACTTCTGAGAGTTTTTTGATTACCAATTCAATTTTGTTGCTAGTAATCAGTCTTTTCAGATTTTTTTCTTTCTTTCTGTTTCTGTCTTGGAACATTGTATATTTCTAGAAATTTATCAATTTTTCTAGGTTCCATTTGTGGTCATATTTTTTCACTTTATAGTCTCAATGTTTTATATTTGTTGTTTGTTACTTTTCTTCTTTCATTTTTAATTTTATTTATTTGTGCCCTTTTTTCTTCTTTGATGGGCCTGGATAAAAGTTTAAAAAGATAAAACTGATAAAGAGCTCTTTGTATTGATTTTTCCTACATTTTTTAGTGTGTATTTTATTTATTGCCTCTCTGATCTTATTTCCTTCCTTCTACTAAACTTTTGCTTTGTTTGCTTTTATTAGATTCTTTGAGTGTAGGGTTAGATTGTTTGAGATTTTTCTTGTTTCTTCAGGTAGACTCATATCACTATAAAATTCCCTCTTTCAGTGCTTCTGGTACATCCCAGATATTTTGGACCACTGTGTTTCCATTATGATTTGTCTCAAGGTATTCTTTTATTTCCTCTTTGAATTCTTCAGTGACCCAGAGTTGTGCAGTAGCATGTTGTTTAGCATCCCTGTGTTTGTGTTTTTGTCAGGTTCCTTCTTGTAGTTGTTCCTAGTTTCATACTATCATGGCCAGAAAAGCTGCTTGCTATAATTTCAATCTTATTAAATTTATTGAGACTTCTTTTGTGCTCAAACATGTGATCTATCTTGGAGAATATTCCATGTACACTTGAAAGGAAATACACTTTCACTATTTGGAGGTGAAAAGTTCTGAATATGTGTCATTTAAAGCCACTCTTTCCTTATTGATTTTCTGTGTTTTGATGTATTCATTGATATAAATGGAGTGTTCAAGTCCCCTACAATTTTTCTATTATTGTCAACTTTTCCTTTATCTGTTAATATATGCTTTATATATTTAGGTGCTCCTAAATATAGATATATAGATATTTACAATTATTCTCTTATTTGGCTGATCTTTCTATTGCTTTATAGATCTTCTTTGTCTTATGTTATAGTCTTTGTCTTAAAGTCGGCTTTGTCTGATAGAAGTATTACTACCCTACCTTTTTTTTTTTTTTAACTACCATTTGGATGGAATATTTTTTCTGTCCTTTCACTTTCAATCTGTATGTGTCTTTAGGTAAGAAGTCATTCCCCTTGTAGGCAATTTATAAATAGGTCTTTTTTTTTATCTATTCAATCACTCCGCTTTTGATTGTAGCATTAATACCATTTACATGTTAAATAGTTATGGATAGGTATGTAGTTGTTATCATTTTATTGTTTTCTGCTTGTCTTCATAGGTCCCTTTTTTTTTCTTTTCTTGCTCTCTACCCTTATGATTTATGACTTTTAGTGTTATGCTTGGATTCCTGTCTCTATTTTGTGTGTAGGTTTTTGGTTTGTAGTTACCATGAGTTTCATATGTATCATCCTGTGTAAACAGAAGTCAATATTATGTTGATGGCTGCTTAAGTTTGCACACATTCTAAAAGCACTTTTACTCCCTTTTCCATTTTATCCACTTTATGATATTAACAGGCTTCAACTAGGTATTATTTAGCCAAGATTATGCCAGATGATGTCAGCTTGAAAAACAGTGGTTTAGTTGTTATATTTCTAAGAATTTTTGGAATACTTAATTTTTAACCAATACCAACCAGCTGTAGATAAATATCACACATCTACAATTTACATATAGGCACACATAAATATACAGATGCAAAGAGAAATCCTAACGTTCTAGCCTCTAGTCATTACATAGATATAATTAATATAAAATTCAGTAGATATAAAAGAACAGTTGGAATGTGTTAAGTTTATCTGCTCAGATGGCTGAACACATTTTTTAATTCACCTAAATTTTATTTTATTTTTTTAAAAAACATTTAATGACTTATTTATTTGAGAGAGAGAGAGAGAGCACATGTGAGCAGAGAGGGAGAGGCAGATTCCCTGCTGAGCAGAGAGCGGGACGTGGGACTCGATCTCAGGACACTGAGATCATGACCTGAGCCGAAGGTGGATGCTTAACCATCTGAGCCACCCAGGCACCCCTAATTCACCTAAATTTTATTTATTTATTTATTTATTTATTATTTATTTTTAAAGATTTTATTTATTTATTTGACAGAGAGAGAGATAGCGAGAGCAGGAACACAAGCAGGGAGAGTGGGAGAGGGAGAAGCAGGCTTCCCACCGAGCAGGGAGCCCGATGTGGGGCTCCATCCCAGGACCCTGGGATCATGACTTGAGCCGGAGGCAGACGCTTAACGACTCAGCCACCCAGGTGCCTCCACCTAAATTTTAAATGAACGTTCCCTTTTTTGTTTTCCTTCTGATAAGAATTACCTACCTCCCTGAAGTTTGTAGAACACTTACATCTCAAAGGCACAGTGAAAAAATAAAAGTTCCTCCAAGAAGGACTTTGGTTTCCTAAGACCAAAAAAAAAAAAAAGATAAATGGGAAAGGTTTGGGGATTGGTAAACCCTGAATTGTTTCTACAGTCACATCTCTGGTTCTGTAAAGACTAGATTTGTAAAACAAAGACAACTGTTTTTTAATTCCTCAAAAAATTGGGTTGACACCTTGATATCAAAGGACTGTCACATCCATCCACCTATGTTGGAATGTTTCTTTCTCTCTGTGCACATTTAGCTTAGGACAGAAGCCTTAAAAACTTCCTGTCAGACTTTTGAATATCCGCCATGGTCAGGAGTTCACTCAGTCCTGTGGCTTCTCATTTTATTTTCTGTCTTTTTTTCTATCCACTAATCTCAGGAGGTAATCCATCTACAAAACCTTTTGAGAATCCTCCCTGGGTTTAAGAAATTCTTTAACTATGGCCCTTACTTTGGCCTTTGACCAAGGAGTGAAAGATGTCTGAAGAGAATTGCCTGTAGCCTTGGGTGGTTTAATTTTGAAAGATATCTGTTTAATTGTATATTCAGTATGGGAAGGAAATTCAGACAAAGGATTACTAGAATGAGTCCTCAAATAAAGGACGATAGAAGGGAGCAGTAAGAATTACATCAATTTTATACTTTTGTTTTTAGGTACCTCTCATTAATTTTTAATTAGTCTTTTGCAACAAATCCTTCAGCAAAGCTATTTTGGTATTTTGAAAATGTTTGGAAGCATTTGCATACCAATTAAATATATTCCATTTTGTTTGTTTGATTTGGAATTCCTTGCCTTTAATTCACTTCTTAAAATAATCTTACCTAGTTGGAACAGTTCTTATAATGACCATTGTAATTCTGGGGTATAATTGCCCTCAAAGCTGGCAGCAGTTTGGGAGGACCCTAGTCAAAATGAAGTTTAATCCACATTTTCTGTTTGGACATATCCACAAACGGGGTACAATTAGTATTTCAGTCTGGTCATGTTTTAGAGCCCCCAACCTGCTAGTTACCAAGTCAAGTTGACAGGACACAAAAAAAAATCTTAGTATGATTTTGCCATTTTTGTAGATATCTACAGCTTTCTGGACAGCAGTTCTTATAAAATAGACATGTGTACCAGAAGGTATCATATTTAATTCTTTGGAAATAAAGATGGGAATTTACATTGGATATGAAGATTTTATTTTAATTTCTGTCCTTTTATTCTGTCAAGGAAGTCCCTAAGGCTAGCCATTATATTTCTTTGTAACTATTTTTTAATTTGGGCTTTCCATAAGTACCCATTAGACAACTGTTAAGGATGAAAGCTCTCGAACTTTTTTTTTAATCTAGGAGTTTTTCAATTCGAAGTATCTACTCTCTGGCCATTGATGAGTAGGATCTATTAATCTTAATGCAAATCTTAATAGTGACTCAACCCAATAAAGCTTTTTATGTCTTAACCACGGATGTAAGAGGCATCCCCAAGGAAGGTTTAAAAGATGCAGCCCTCACAAGGTCCAGAGATAGTCTAAGAAAGAAAATACCTTTATTGTGACAGGTGGTAAGAATAGTATAGTGCAAACAGTGTCTCTAGTTTCCCATGAGAACACAAGACACCTCCAGTCACAGATCCACCAGTCTTTAACACTGGACAGGTGTTACTAAATTGGGGCTTTTCTAGCACTAACAAAATAACAAAGGTTGAGATGATAAAGGCCACTTATGGACCAGGATCCCTTATGACAAACTCCTCTGAGAGCTGGCCACAGTCAGAAAGGAAGGTAATGAAACAGCAATTGCATTGCTAAGTCTAGTTTGTTACCTCTGTTTCTGACCCACTGGCTTATTGGATCTGCAACTTATTTAGCTGTCCACCAGATGTGTGTCTCTACAAGCATCCTCCAGTCAGCAGACACCAGAGAGGATATTCTCATTGGTTATAAAGCCAAACAGAAACAAAATAATGACCATCTCTGGGAGAAAAAATCAATAGAAAATGAGTACTCATAATAAACTTTTACCAACGTCACTATACCTAAGACACTAATTCCACAAATATTTTCTTCTGCTAATCTAAATTTAGACAAAGAAAAGGACTCTCACCACTCTCAATTCCATTAGACACTGAAGGCAGAGATCCAGAAGACTAACATGGTAAAAATTGTTAACTTGTGCCAGCTTTTGTCAGAGGTCATAGAATCTCTCAGTTGCAACAGCCATAAAATGAGCAGCATCCAGCCAGTGAAGTCTGTCCCTTCATGGGTACCATCTGTAGGGGCAGAAAATTTTTCCTTTCTTCCTTTCTAGGTTCTTTGGTCTAATAATTAAATTGATATAAGTCAGAATAGCAGGGGACGCCTGGGTGGTTCAGTTGGGTAAGCGATTGCCTTCGGCTCAGGTCATGATCCTGGAGTCCCAGGATCAAGTCCCGCATCGGGCTCCCTGCTCAGCAGGGAGTCTGCTTCTCCCTCTGACCCTCCTCCCTCTCATGCTCTCTCTCTATCATTCTCTCTCTCAATGAATAAATAAAAATCTTTAAAAAAAATAAGTCAGAATAGCAGGAGAAAAACTAAAGTTAAATAATATTTATATATCAGAGAGACCCAGAAAAACTATTATTTTTTTAAAAGATTTTATTTATATATTTGACAAAAAGAGAGAGAGTGAGAGAGCACAAGCAGGGGGAGCTGCAGGCAGAGGCAGAGGGAGAAGCAGGCTCCCCACTGAGCAGGGAGCCTGACATGATGCTCAATCCCAGGACCCCAGGATCACAACCAGAGCCGAAGGCAGATGCTCCAAGCCATCACATTTAATATCATCTTTAGCTAAATACCCAAGAAGATGTTGGGGTTAGAGAGCTAGTTATGAGAAATTACCAGGAAAAGCACAGTACACAAAGGTAAGTGTGTTATTCACATTTAAGTTGTTGTCTTCTCCATTGATAAGTTTCTAAAGATTTAGAATTATCCCCATATACTTAGTATGGTGAGAGAGACACCCTTATAAATAGCTTTGCCTTGTACATGTAAATGTTCTCTTACAAAAGAGTCACCTCTACTTGATTTTCAGAGCTTCTCCTGTGTTTGCAGTTTCTTAAAAAATAACCAGCCTAAAGTAATCTTTATGCTAAAGACACATTTTAGGGTGGTAAATTCTGTTTCCCTATACTGTCAGCCTAGTAATAGCACTGTTGAGAACTTTGCTGGAAACTTTTCCCTGTGACTGACACCTATCTTAGTAGCCACCTTTTCTCAAACTCCTGCCAAAAGAAACTTAGAGCAGAAGAGATATAAGCACTGGGGCTCATGTCACAAAGAAGCAACAGGAGTCTGCCTAAAACAGTATCAACAATGATAAATATGTGCACATGCACACACACACATAATGAACATACCCATTTATGTACTGACTGGTACATAATGGGTACCAATTGGTATTTGATTGGTATTTCTCCCTAATTTTCCTCCTGTGTTGTTTTGGTTATAAAAATACCAATGATGTCTAAGACCTCATTTTGATTGCTCTTTGAATGGAGTAGCTTTTTGAAAATTATATATATGTTCATATATATATATGTAAATATACGTGTGCTTACATATTTCTATTAAAATATTTTAATGTAAAATATTTTAAATATACATATCTATGTTTAAACTCTGTATATTCCATTCTGCTATGTAGCAGTTTAATCACAAACCATCTTGGAGAAGGAAAAGAAAGAATGTCTATACACTGGTACAACTAATCATCTCTTTAAATTTGTTACATGTGCCCAGAATCAAACTATCAAAAACCCTGCTTGGCTGAATGTGGGCCTGATTTTTTTCTGACTCCCTCCTCTTTCTAATTACCACTGCATTACACTTATTTTCTCAAAACACACAGATATTACACTAAGGAATATGTTCACAGAAACATCCCTCCTCACTGTATTTGTGGTGTACTCAGACCCAAATTCATGTTAGGGCTCTGTTCTTGCTATGCTGGGTTGAATTATCTGATAAGTATTCACTGATGAGGTTTATTAAGACTTAATAAATCTCTTTCTTGCCTACATTCCTGGACCTTCTAGAAGGCTGCCTTTCAAAACCACTTTTTCTATCACAGAGATTTTTATTTAGTACCTATGGAATAAAGGAAACATATTTCTTTTAAACAGTTTCTCCAAGTTAGGGTTACTAATCCAAACTTATTGTTTTCCCTATGTTGGGGTAGAGAGTCATAGTGTTGGGTCTGTCTTATGATCTATAGAGATCTATGATCTAAAGGGAACAAAACTTCAAAATAGTAATTTCTAAGGATTCCATATGAAGAATTGACCTAAAACCAATTTATTAGGTAATTGTCAACACCTCTTACACACTCAAAGATCTAAGACTGGTAATAAGATAAAGTTCTAGTTTTAGAATCTATTTCTTTTTATTCTTCATTGAAGGTAATGTAAATTCTAAGATTGTATGGGGAAGGTTAGAGACAGGAATGATCTAAATGTTCTTTATTCTGAACAAATCAAACCCAGTTGATTTTACATAGTAGTTTACATAGAAAAAGTTTTATATGGGAATATTGTCCATCATATACAATTATTTTGGTATTCTGCAATAATAGCTGATTCTTTAATATAAATGCTTATCCATGATATATGATAAAAATTACTACATGACATTTTTATTTGAAGATCCATTTGCCATAAAAAATATTAAAAACTCAGATATTTAAATCATACCAAATTTTAAGCACTTTAAACAATTTTTTCAAATTCTGAATGCCAAATTTAGTTAATATATTCAGTCTACATAGCAATCTATACATTCTTCATGAAAACTTACCATGTGCTATTAAGTCTCCAAAAATGTCAAATTAGGGGCACCTGGGTGGCTCAGATGATTAAGTGTCTGCCTTCGGCTCAGGTTACGATCTCCAGGTCCTGGGATCGAGCCTCATGTTGGGCTCTCAGCTCAGCAAGGAGTCTGCTGCTCCCTCTCCCTCTAATGAATGAATAAAATCTTTAAGAAAAAGTCAAACTATTTTAATAAGCAGTAGTAATTTAGAGACAAACTATCTTTGTTAAAGAGATATTTCCATCTCTGCTTTAATTGTGCCTATACATTAATATGAACATATCATCTTTAGGAAAAATAATCTAAAGATATATTTTATAAAAATCTTCATAGAGACATTAAAAAAACCAAGAAAATAATTTTAAAATGTTTGCAATTTGTTCTTAAGATGAAAGCCACATACACTTCCACGTACAGAGTGAAGATAATCACACAATAGCATTAACATTTTAGAAATCCTTACATAGGAAAGTAAAACATGCCTTTTGTAACATTAAGAAGCCTATTGATAGTTTATTGGTCAAAACATGATAAACTGCTATTCTATTTTCATTTTAGGCTTATTCCATTTTGTTCTTAAATTCCTGTTAAATCATGATGATGAAAAGTATTATTCTATGAAAACATGAGACTCAGCAAGTTTACATACACAACTTGTATGACACAACTTGTATGAGTTAATATGCCTAGAGAACATACAACTGAAAAAGCCAAATTTTATTGTGGAATCTTGTTTGTTTTCCCCTAAGAATGAATACTTAACGATACTTTCATCTTCCTTTAATCATGTAAATTTTCTTCTAGACTATAGTAAATTATTAGAGTTACATAATTTTACTGAATTCTTTTCGTAAATTTCCCACAAGTAATTTTTCCAAAAGTAAGCATTAACATGTATGCAAACTGAGTAAATATAGAATAAAAAGATAAGTAATTTCATAATATGAATTTATAAAACACATACTTCTGTATTCAGGCAAGATCATAGATATTAAAGATGATGTCTCTCTCAGGTAAATAGCAATTTTTTTCTTCATATGTAACTAATTATTTACTTAAAAAGATTTCTAAAAGAAATATTCCAATCACTTGGGTATAGATGTTCTTATACTTTTATTCCTTTGGAGCTTGTACATATTTCAAATCAATTAAAATGTACTTGTAGTAAATATATCTGAAAGATAAACAATAAACAAACAAAACAATATATTTTATAATTTCCCAAGATTATAAAAATAAGTCGAGTATTTCCTTATTTTTTGTTCCTTGGTTTAGGTTTTCCTTCTTCCCAACTTAAATTTTTAAAAAATTTTCCAGGAAATGTGAAAACATTAAAATAAGCATCCACATGTATACCCCTCCCTTGATAAATCTGTTAACATTAACTACATTAATTTTATCCCTCTTTCTTTCTAAATATAGCTCTAGTTACAGATATATATTTATTTTTGGTTGAATCATTTGAAATTAAATTGTAAACTGGATGATGAACATGGGGAAGATGGTAGTATAGGAAGATCCCGAGCTCACCTCATCCCACAGACAACAGTTACATCTATACGATTACCTCTAAAAATGATCTAAAGACAAAACAGACTTTCCACACTTAATCCTAGAGAGGAGGCCACATTGAAAAGGATAGGTGGGGCAGAGACTTGGTTGGGAACCAAACCCCTGGTGGGACTAACCACAAATGGGAGGCACATCATAAGCATGGAAAAGCAAGAAGATAAGATCCCACACCAGGTACCTCCAGCCTTGGGGCCCTGCACTGGGAAGATGAGTCCCCATACATTTGCCCTTGAAAACTTGTTGGGCTTAACTTCGGGAACTTTACAAATCAGTGGTCTTAAAGCTGCAGAGGTAGACGGCAATAGAAAACTAAGTCCCTGCCTTGAAGAGCCAGTATAATAACCCTAACCAAGATGCATCATAGAAGTAGCAGTTTGAAAAGTACTTGGGTATATAAAGGAGATTTATTGGCTAATTTCATAAAATGTGCTGGAGGGGAAGGGATCTTCAGAAGATTTCTCAGGGTACAAAAGTGCTGGTGACTGGGGTGCCTGGGTGACTCAGTCAGTTAAGCATCTGCTTTTAGCTCCGGTATGATCTCAGGGTCCTGATTACCCTTTAGCCCAGCTGGCAGCAGTGAGCTGGGTCCTGGGATCGATCACTGTATCAGGCTCCCTGCTCAGCAGGGAATCTGCTTCTCCCTCTGCCCCTGTCCCCCTCCCCACTCAGGTTCTCTCTCAAATAAATCTTAAAAAAAAAAAAAAAGTGTTGGTGGGTTCTATTTTTCTTCCCCTCCACCAGCCTAGAGTGCTGGATGCCTGCTATAGTAGGCACTCTCTACCTACCTTGTAAGTACTGTGTTCTCCTGTGGACCTACCACATCCAACCCCACCTCAGCAAGTGTCTCTCTAACGTTGTTCCTGTTTTGCCACACCCTGCAGGCAAAGCTGGCAGGGCCTGGTGCCACTGCAGTCACTGCTGCTCTGAGGAAGTGGGGAACTAAACTCACTCACTACTGTACCCACGGTTCCAGCAGTCCAGCCTCTTATCTGTGCAAAAAGCAGGCCATGCCTTGTACTATACCTGAACTATGGCAGAGAGACTAATTGAAGACATCTAGGCTGATTGCCAGCCTTGCCCACCCATAAGAGCCTCTCAGCCACACTGAGCCCCTTGGTGCTCCAGCAGCTGAGACAGGAGGCTATGTGCAGAAACCTAGGGTGAGCACTGCCCCCACAAACAAACCACAATAGCCTCAGGTCTCTAACAAAGTGGGGACCAAACCCTGTCTAGTGCAGCTCACTGCTGCCAGCTGAGCTAAAGGTAATCACGGCTCTGTCATAATAGTGGGGCACAAGCAGCCCACATAGGAGATAAGCCTGGAATGTCTGTGCTACAAGACACCACAGAAACTCTTTTGTAAAAGGGCATGGCTTTCAACAGCAGGAGCCATAGCTGACCTACCTAATACATAGAGAAAAACACAATTAAAATCAGGAGACAGAAGAATATGTCCCAAATGAAAGAACAAGACAAAAATCAGAGTAAAATCTAAATAAAACAGAGATAAGCGATATGCTTGATAATGAATCCAAGTTAATGGTCATAGGATACTCACTGGAATAGAAAAAAAATGGTTAAACTCAAAACTTCAACAATGATTTTAAAAATATTAAAAAGAACTAGTCAGAGCTGAAACATTCAATAACTGGAATAAAAAATACAGTAGAGGGAATCAATAGCAGATTAGAGTATGCAGAACAGTTCAACAATCTGGAAGGGTAATGGAAAGCAATCAAGCTGAACAACAAAAAGAAAAGAATAAAAAATGAGAACAGATTAAAGGAATTCGGTGACATTATCAAGCATACTAAATTTACATCATTAGGGTCCCAGAAACAGAAAGAGAGAACAGTGCAGGAACATTATTTGGAGAAACAATGCCTGAAAACTTCCTTAACCTAAGGAAAGAAATGGACATCTAGGTCCAGGAAGCAAAGAGAGCCCTAACAAGATCAACTAAAGGAAGTCCACATAGGGAAACTTAATAGCAAAAAGTAATGATAGAGAATTTCAAAAGCAGCAAAAGAGAACAGTTACATATAAGGGAAACCCCATAAGGCTATATCAGCTGATTTTGGAGAAACTTTGCAGGCCAGAAGAAAGTGGCATGATATATTCAAAGTACTTAAAGGAAAACAAGAAACAAACACCTATGACCAAGAATACTCTACCTCACAAGATTATAATGCAGAATAGAAAAAGAAATGAGTTTCCCAGAGAAACCGAAGTTAAGAGTCCATCACCACTTAACCAGTCTTACAGGGAATGTTACAGGAAGTCTTTTAAGTGGAAAAGACTATAACTAGTAGAAAATTATGAAAGGAAAAAGTTTCACAGGTAAAAGCAAACATATAGTAAAGGTTAATCACTTATAAAAACAGTATGTATATTTAAAGACAAAAGTAGCAAACTCAATTATATCTGTAAAACATTAGTTAAGGGATACACAAAAATCTAAAATGTGGAGGGGGAGTAAAAAATTAATATTTTTAGAAAGTTTTTGAACTTAAAGGACCATTAACATAACAGACTTCTATACACATATATAAACACAATGGTAACCACAAATTTCCAAAACTACAGTAGATACAAAAAGAAAAGAAAAAGGATTCTAGGCATTAAAGAAAGCCCTCAAACCACAAGAGAAGAGTGCGAGAGAGAGAAAGGAACAGAGAAGAACTGCAAAAACAACCACAAAACAATTAACAAAATAAGTACATAGCTATTAATAATTACTTTAAATGTAAATGTGCTAAATGCTCCAGTCAGGGTGCCTGGGTGGCTCAGTTGGTTAAGCATCTGCCTTCAACTCAGGTCATGATCCCAGAGTCCTGGGATCCAGTCCCGCACTGGCCTCCTTGCTCTGCGGGGAGTCTGCTTCTCCCTCTGCCCTTCACCCACTCTTGTGCTCTCTCTCTCTCTCTCTCAAATGAATAAATAAAATCTTTAAAAATAAATAAATAAATGCTCCAATCAAAAAATATAGGGTGACTGAATGGATTAAAAAAAAACAAGACCCATTTATATGGTGCCTACAAAAGACTCATTTTAGACCTAAAGATATAGACTAAAAGTAAAAGGATGAGAAAGCAGACCATATAATTACAAGTGAAAAAAACATCAGGGTAGCAATACTTACAACAGAGAAAATAGACTTTAAAACAAAGTTTGTAACAAGAGCCAAAGAAGGGGACCACATAACCATAAAGGGATCAATCCAACAAAAGGATATAACAATTGTAAATATCTATACACCCAACATAGGAACACCTAAATACATAAACAATTATTAACAGACATAATGGGAGAAATTGATACAGTAATACAATAATACTAGGGAAGTTTAACACCCACTTATATTAATGGATAGACCATCCAGAAAAAAATAAGGAAATTATCTTTGAACAACACATTAGACTACATGGACTTAACAGATATGTATAGAACATTCTACCCAAAACAGCAGAATACACATTATTTTCAAGTTCGCATGGAACATTCTCCAGGATAGATCACATGTAGGGCCATAAATCAAGTCAATAAATTTAAGAAGATTGAAATTGTATCAAGCATCTTTTCCACCCATAATGGTATGAAACTAAAAATCAATTACAAGAAAAAAAAAAAAACCTGGAAAAAACACATGTAGTGGTTAAGCAACATGCTTCCAAACAACCAATGGGCTAACCAAGAAATCAAAGAGGAAATAAAAAAAAAAAATGGAGGCAAATGAAAATGAAAACACAGTGATCAAAATCTTTGGGACACAGCAAAAGCAGTTCTAAGAGGGAAGTTTATAGTAATACAGCCTACCTCAAGTAACAAGAAAAATCTCAAACAACCTACCTTTACACCTAAAGAAACTAGAAAAACAAGAATAAAGATTAGAGCAGAAATAGAGACAAAAAATAGAAAAGATTATTGAAACCAAGAAGTGGTTCTTTGAAAATATAAACAAAATTAATAAACCTTTAGACAAACTAAACAACAACAAAAAGGACCCCAAAAATACCAGAAATGAAGAAAAAGACATGTCAAAATACAAAGGATTATAGAGAATATTATGAAAAATTATATGCCAACATATTGGACAACCTAGAAGAAATGGATAAATTCCATGAAACACACCATCTCCATTAACTAAATCAGAAAGAATTAGAAAATTTGAACAGACTGATTACTAGTAATAAAATTGAATCAGTAATAAACTCCCAACACACAAAAGCCCAGGAAAGGATGTGTTTACTGGAGAGTTCTACCAAATATTTAAAGAAGAATTAACACCTATTCTTTTTAAACTATTCCAAAAAAATATAAGAGCAGTGCCCAGAGGGCTCAGTCATTAGAGAATGCAACTCTTCATCTCAGGATTGTGAGTTCGAACCTCACATAGATAGTAGAGATTATTTAAGGAAATAAAAATAAATAAATAATATATAAGAGGAAGGAAAACTTCCAAATTCATTCTACAAGACCAGCATTATCCTGATACCAAAACCAGACAGTACAGGCATATATCTAATATATCTGATGAACATAGATGCAAAAATCCTCAACAAAATATTAGCAAACTGTATTCAACAATACATTTAAAAAATCATTCACCATGACAAGTAAAATTTATTCCAGGGATGCAAGTGTGGTTCAATATTTGCAAATCAATTAATGTGATCAAATTAACAGAAAGGATAAAAAAAGTCATCTCCAAAGATAATTTTTTAACAAAATGTTCATATGTATCAAATGACCAAATATGTTCAAATGTATCATCTATTTATGATAACTCTCAACAAAGTGAATTTAGAGGAAATATGACTTGAACATAATAAAGGTCATATATGGAGGCACCTGGGTGGCTTAGTTGGTTGAGCATCTGACTCTTGATTTCAGCTCAGGTCATGATCTCAGGGTCCTGAGTTGGAGCCCCACATCAGGTTCCATGCTCAGCAGGGAGTTTGTTTGGGATTCTCTCTGTCTCTCTCTCTCCCTCCCCGTCTGCCCCTTCACCCTCACCTACTCCCTCCCTCCTTCCCTCCCTCCATCTCTCAAATAAACAAATAAATCTTTAAATAAATAAGAAAGTAAAGGTCACATATGAAAACCCCACAGCTAACATCATACTTTCTGTTAAAAGACAAGGTCCTTATCAAAATGACAAGGTGGTGGAGGTGTGACAGCAACATTGCTTTCTGCAAAGACCCCAAACCAAAGTGGTATTTGGTCATGGAGGAGTTGCCCTTCTTTTGCTTTAAAGGAATCATAGCTCATACCTGAGTTGCTAACTTTTTCTCCTTTGACATTCCTGTTGCCAAGGGATTGTCTCAGTTGTGTTCTGTTACTTCAGGGGGCTAAGTAAGTAATACTGAGCTTGGGCTTTCATTCCATTCTGTTCTAAAAAACCACATTATTCCAAATCCAGTACTTAATCATTCTCTTAATTAAGAAGGCAACAGTTCTTCCTTCAATGTTCATTCCTGGATACTGGCATAGAGTGCAATCAAAACCCCCTTTCCCTTCAAGGAAGAGTGTTACTGGAAAATTGTCTTGTGGCTCTACTGCAGAGCACCTCAGGGCCCATTATGGCAGCCAGTGAGAGGGAAGGTCGGCTTCCCATACCCAGTTGTAACATTGCCTTATGTTTTTTACAGGGTCTCCTAGCTGAAAGGTGTAATGTGTATTTCAAGAAATGCATATCCACATCTTGATAGCCAGAAAAGAGATCCACAAGGAACTGTTCAAAGATCTTATGCAAATGACCTCTCCCACTCCACATCTTTTTTTGTTGTTGTTTTATTTTTAAACTTATTTATTTGAAAGAGAGAGAGTAAGAGGGGGGAGGGTCAGAGGGAAAGAATCTTCAAGCAGACTCTTGCTGAGCACACAGCTGAGGTGGGGCTCAATCTCACCACCCTGAGATCATGACCTGAGCTGAAACCAAGAGTCTGATGCTCAACCAACTGAGCCACCCAGGCACCCCTCCCAACTCCACATCTTAAATCAACTTCATACTGTTGTATATTAAACAAAACCAAGCAAAACAGAGACACAGAAGAAACCTTCCCCCCCCTTCTAAATTAGTGACCTCATAGATTTTGTTTTACAGCTTATGGAAAATGATTTGGGGATCCTTCTGGTAAACAGGAGGTTGGCAACAAACAGAAACACCTCTGCTCACACTCCACCAGATCATAGGCAGGTTAGAGGAATCTGCCAGCTTGTTGGTACTTGTGTACTAAGAAGAATCTGGTATCTTGGAGGGCTCTGGCTTCATACAAGGGAGATCCCTAGTGCCAGGATAAGCATGTGCAATTTAGGCCATCAAAATCTCTCCTGTGCCATCTCTGACCCAAATTTAGCAGTTTTTTTCCATTTCACTTTCTAGGATTGAAACAAAGGAACCAGTGTCCAGAGGCAAATGACACATGCCTCCAACTTGCTGCCATCTTTAATTTCTTCATAAACCTTACTTAAAAGAACAAGACTCCCATTTCTCTTTTTAAATAGATCCCTGCTGTCAGCCCCAATGGCCAATTGCAAAGACTTCTATTTCCCAATGGACAAGAGAGACTCCA
Organism: Callorhinus ursinus; assembly: GCF_003265705.2. Classification (NCBI taxonomy): domain Eukaryota; kingdom Metazoa; phylum Chordata; class Mammalia; order Carnivora; family Otariidae; genus Callorhinus; species Callorhinus ursinus. Next base: position 35,100,593 of record NW_027397063.1, on the reverse strand, counting down.
TCATCTTGGTCATGGTTGGGATGAGGTACATATGATCATCCACATACTTGATCACACAAATCTCTAGCTGCAGCTTCACCTAAAGCTCTTTACTTCCAGCATCTGTTGAATTTTTGGTTTTGTCATTGCAGTGCATGGTGCATTGGGCCACGCAGTCCTGCAACTGCTCTAAATCACTGGTCACCAGGGCCTGGACTTGAGCCAGAGGTGCATGGCAGCGTTCAATGCACTGGTGCACCAGCTGCATGGAAGATCTGCTGTCCTCACAACAACTGGTGCTGTGCTGAAACATGAAACCCTGAATCTTCCAGGTGTCTCTTCTCTCCAGACTCTTGATCATGGAGTCCACTGCCTCCTGCACCCAGAGCTGCTGCAGCTCCTGTGGTGACCCCCGCCCAGCACTGGAAATATCCCATACCTTGTTTTAAATTATGACTATATAGATTTTATAATTGTCAGAACTCATATAAATACACATATAAGATCTCCAGATTTCAATATATGTAAATTATATCTCAATTTTAAGTTTATTTTAAAATGAAGCTGATCCCAATTTTCCCAGTATTTCTGTTACTGCATCTATCTTTGGCTTTTTATTGTTTTCATGTAGTAATCATGTGATCTCTTTAAAATTATAAAAAAAGTTAAACATAGATATTGTGTCTTCTTTTCCCCTTAACACCTGATACATGTTACATTTATCAGGTACTCACTAAATAATTGCTTTCTTTAATTTAGGATAAACATTTTTCATTGATACATAATAACTTATTAAAAGATAACTTTTCACGAAATAAGTGGAACTTTCCATTCATTATTCATTCATCCATTCATCATTCACTTTGTACTTATTTTCTCTTTAAATATTTCTTAAGCATCTATTATATGTGAATCTATTACACATTATTTATACAATGGTGAATAAGACAAATGCGTAGGCTGTGCTAGTGGAATTCTGTCAGTAATAATATGAATATTCTTTTCCTGATCATTTTTTCCTATTATTTTGTTTTTGTTTCTGTCTTTTAATGATGTGGAAAATTTAAAATATCAGAACTGCAACTCTATTTTTTTTTCTTTTGACTATCCCTTCTGCCATGTTTTCTTTTCTCTTTTTTTTTTCTTCCTTGGTTTTATACTAAGAAATTCTCAATTATGTTTGAAAAAATTTAGCAAACTTTTTATACATAAGCCCCATCTCCATAGATTGTAGAAGACTTTATGTACTATCTACTGAATTAAAAATCTCTGTATATCCTTTTGTTTTGATAACAGATGGCTGTTCATAGGGAATATAAATATATTTCCCAATTGTTTACATGTACATGAAAAATTGTAGTAAACGAATCACATAAAGTGACAGCAGTTTCTGCACTTTGATATGTTTACAGCTTTACCTGATTAAATTTTCAGAACAAAATTGTTCCCCATAGCAATTTGTATAACTGCAATTCTAACAAATAACCTGTTGTTGGGAAGTAAAGAATATCTATGCCTACAACATCTGAAACATGCATTTCACTCAGACTTGAAGTTTAATTTACTCTAAGGCGAACAGGCCAATGATGTTAGACAGCTGTTAAAATGTCTAGCATATTCAAAGATCCATTAATACAAGATCTGTAGGCAAAAACAAGTATGTATTAATGATTTTTGTTAATCACCCATGACTCAAGTATTATACTCAGTTATAAGCATGGTGTTTTTAGGAGATGGTGATCAGAATAATAAAGGTTCTGGAAATAATAGAAATTCATTTAATCCTCATGTTAACTCTGAAACAGAGGTAGTGTCATCCACAAATTTTACTGATAAGAGATAACTAACTTCCTGAATCTAAGACAGTATTGTGATAGACATTAGGGAGGGCATGTGCTATGGTGAGCGCTGTGAATTGTGTAAGACTGTTGAATCACAGACCTGTACCTCTAAAACAAATAATACATTATGTTAAAAAAAAAAAGAAGAAGATAGCAGGAAGGGAAGGATGAAGGGGGGAAATTGGAGTGGGAGATGAACCATGAGAGACTATGGACTCTGAGAAACAAACTGAGGGTTCTAGAGGAGAGCGGGTGGGTGGATGGGTTAGCCTGTGATGGGTATTAAAGAGGGCATGTACTGCATGGAGCACTGGGTGTTAGACGCAAACAATGAATCATGGAACACTACATCAAAAACTAATGATGTAATGTATGGTGATTAATATAACATAAACAAAAAAGTGTTGTGAAGTGTGATGACAGAATACCTGTTTAGACATATCTTGACCATAAAGGTCATTCTAATAAACTGTCTTATACTATTAAATTATTTATCAGCAAATATTTCACAAATAAAATTTATTCACAACATTGTGAAAGCAACTTGGATGCAAGAGAAATGTTAACATTTCTTTTTCAAAAACCATTTTAAAGGTAGTCTGTAAATATCTAAAGCAAAGTAGAAAACAATGTTTATATAGAGAGAGTAGGTTTAAAAAGAGGCAGTGGATCCTATGTATGTGTGTTTATATATACACACACATATGCACATATGTTATTACACAGTTTGTCCTATATGTTATGTGTGATTTAATATCTGTTCTTGGCATAAAAAATACATTTAAGTAGGTTTCAGACAATCATTCTCCCCACCTGAAAATAGTCAGCAATCTTTCTGAAACACAAATAGATTTCAACTCTATAAAAGAGAGCCACACATTCTTGTTGAGATTTAATGTGAGAGAAAAGAGGACAAGTCATGACTAAATTTCATGCTCTCATGAACCTTAAAATAATTTACAGAGTTATCAGAACATTCATTCAGTGTCCTTATCACCTGGCAGTTGTAGTACACAGGTATGCCAGACTACAGAAAAACCTTTTAATTTCAAGCCAAAATAAACTCTACACATTTAGTGTTAACTTGTGGCAAAAATTACCTTAATATGCATATTTGACATGTCATATTTTGTATATATTTTATATGTGTATATGTTTAACTGTATTCAAAATAAGAATCTATAAATTTTATTTTAAAATATTTTATTTATTTATTTATTTATTTATTTATTTATTTATTTAGTGACTGAGAGCACAAGTGTGGGGAGGGGCAGAGGGAGATGGAGAGAGAGAACCTCAAGCAGAATCTATGCTAAGTATTGAGCCAATGTGGGGTTCCATATCTCATGACCCTGAGATCATGACCTGAGCCAAAATCAAGTCAGATGCTTAACCAACTGAACCACCCAGGTGACCTCAAAATCTATAATTTTAAATTAAATTAAGACACTACACTTAAAATGCATCACATTTTAAAGTTATTTGTTGTATTTTGTCTTTCTTTATAGAATCCATAATGATCTTGGTCACCTAGTTTAGTCCAAGCATTTGTGTAGTCGGAATGGATCATCATATATGAAGCCAACGTTGGGAAGCAAACTTAATGAGAGGAATAAGACTACCTAAAACTGTTTTGAAAAAGAACAAAGTTTGTGGGCTCATACTACCAACTTTTGAGACTTGTATTATTGTTACACTAATCTAGAGAGTGTGGTATTAGTGAAATTATATATAGATCCAGTGAAGATAATAGAAAATACAGAATAGATCAACACAAATACAGTCAACTGATTTTTGATAAATGTACCAGACAACTCAATGGATAAAAGATAATATGTTCAACAAATGATACTGGAACAAGTATTCACTGTTTTCTACAGAAAATGAATCTTGATCTTTATATCACATGTCATGAAAAGGACTTTTAAAATGGATAATCAATCTGTTATAAAATCTAAAACTACACTGCTTCTGGAAGAAAACATAGTATAAAATCTGCCTAATTTTGAATTAGGCAAAAAGTTTGGTTTTATATAGAACAACAAAAAATAACCATTAAGAGGAAAAAAAAACCTATATGATAAATGGGAAATAAAATTTTCTCTGCTAAAAATAGAGGTAAGAAATTTAAAAAAGTGGTGTAGACTTGGAGAAAAAAAATGTAAATCATATTTCTAAAAAACATATCCAGTATATATAGAGAATTCTCAAAATGTAACACTAGAAACACATTTAAAAAAAATGGAAACTACAATAACATACTACAGCACACCTAATTAGAATGCCTAAAACCCTAAAAGGCTAGTAATACCAATTACTGGTGAGGATGCATGTCTAGAAAAATTCTTATTCATTGCTGGTAAATTCAAATTCAAAACAGTCACTTTTGTTGACTGGAAGTTTCTTACAAAACTAAGAATAGCCTTATCATACAATCCTAGGAGGTATCATAATCCTAAGTATATTTACCCAACTGATTTAAAAACATATACCCCAATATATGCACATCAATATTTACAGCAGCTTGATTCATAATTGCCCAAACTGGAATTAACTAAGATACCCTTGAATGAATGAAAAAAAATGATATATGTACAATGGATTATTCAATGATAGAAAGATACATTAAGCCATAAAATGATATGGATGAAATCTTAAATGTAGAAGTGGAAAGAAAGCAGTCTAATGAGGCTAGGTATCTTATAATTTCAATTATCTCCAGTCCAGAAAAACAAAACCATAGAAACAATGAGAACATTAGTGAGTGCCAGTGGATTGGGAGGAAGGATGACTAGGCAAAGCACAGGTTTTGTTTTGTTTTGTTTTGTTTTTTTCCAGGTCATGAAACTATACCATATAGTATTGTAATGGTAGATACATCACACTATGCCTCATACAGTTTTGCAGCACAAAGAATGAACCATAATGTATACAAATACAACAACAAAAAAAGGTCACTTAGGAAACCAGAGGATCCCAGTAAAAAATGTTGCACTGTGTTGAGGGAAGCTACCTACAGTACAAATGTATGAAGCAACCTGTGAAGAGGCTGGAAGAAAACATTTTAACCTAAGAAACTTTGGAAATAAACAGGGTCTATAAGACTGAAGAAAAAGGGAATTGCACATAAGCATTGTACTCTGATTGATAAATTTGTTTCCCATGGGGTATAGGTTAAACATTCTGAAACTGCTATACACATATACACTGGAATTGAACAATTAAGTAAACCTAAAGGGAATAGGGGGAGCTAGTTTTCTTATTGTTGGAGTGGTAGTTTACAGGCAAATGAGGTGGGGGAAATCTTGAATGATCCATGAGGTAATGGATTTGGATTAGGGAAAAATCATGAGAAATGAATTCATTTAACTTTAGATACAGATGGTTACACATAGATCGGTAGATGCATATACACAGGTTAGTATACACATATATAGTTCCTTTCTCTCTCAACTGAAAGCATCTAGATAAAATGACACTACGATAGTAATAAGGACAACTAGTGATCAGCTTCTGGTTTCTTAAGGGAAGAGTAAAAAGAACCAGGGCTCCTGTGAAAAATTGCTTCTTCTAGCAATGGGGCATAAATATGCAAGATGAGTCTGGAGAATTGTGCAGTTCCAGAATGTAAGAAAGCGCTAAAAAAAAAAAAAAATACACAAATGCAATGATAGAGATATATCAAAGTGACCCAGGAACCAACTGAAGCATCTCTTAATGGCCAAAGTTGGAACTCTTTGTACAGTATAAAAGAGAAGGCAAGAATAGTTTACAGTGGAAATATTTAACCATACAAACTCAGTCAGGAGACCAAGGTCAACTTCAACAATGATAAACCATATTAATAGTACGCACCCTTGATATGATGCAATAAAATGACACTTTCACATCTGTGATCTTCCTCACAAACATCCACAACCTCAATTTCAATATGAGAAAAACATCATACAATTCCCAATTTGGGGGCATTCTATAAGATACCCTGAGATATATTTCTCATAACAATCAAGGTCATCAGAAATAAAGTCTGAGAAACTTTTGCACACATGAGGAGCTTAAGGAGATATAATGACTAAATATAATGCAGCATCCTGGATGGGATCCTAGAACAGAAAAAGCACAGATTAAAAACTAAGGAAATTTGAATAGGATGTGGAATCTAGGTAATAATCATATATCAATATTACATCATTAATTATAACAGAAGTAACATTAATGTAAAATATTGATAATAGGGACAACTAGGCACAGAATGTATAAAATCTCCTTTACTATCTTGATTTTTCAGTAAATCTAAAACAGTTTTTTTTTAAAGAAAACATTTTATAAAATTGTGCAAAAACTTTGGACAGATACTTCAAAAAGTAATCCCCCTAACACAAAGTTACCCAAGATAAATCAAAACATATTCACATGAAAACCTTTATATAAATGTTTAGAGCAGCACTTATTGATGATCACTCCAAACTGGAAATGACTCAGTTATCCATCAACTGGTAAAATGATAAACCTTGGTATATACAATGGAATATTACTCAGCAATACAATGAAACATGCTACTTTTCACAAAACAACATATGGTGCATCTAAACTGCATTTTATTAAGTCAAAGTAGTCAGATCCAAAAGCTTATATATTGTATGATTTCACTTGTGTGTCAATGGAAAAGATAAAACTACAGAGGTGAAATATATCTCAGTATTTGCTAGAGAGTGGTGTTGGTTGAAGGGGTGTGCTACCTAGAGACAACATGAACATTTCAGGGTAATGGGATGGATCTTATAATGATTGTGGTAGTGGATATATGGCTCCATGTCTTTCTTAAAACCCGCAGAACTCTACACTATAAAGGGTGAATTTTAATGTATGCCAATTTAAAAAATCAACCAGGATATGTGTGAGGAAAAAAATAGCCAATGCATGCTATGACATTTTAACATTATTACAAATGAATCACATAATAATATGATAGAGGTGCAGGAGATATCTAAACCTCAGTAATTTTGAAAAAGACTTATTTTGATCTCGTACTGTAAGGCTAAAGACAAAAAGAGTTGATCGCCAACCCTGTTATATAGTTTATATATATGCTTCCAACAGGGTTGTGGGTTAACAATCTTGAAATTATTTTATGTGGATTCTAAAATTGAGCAAGTAAATAAATACTTTGCAGATTATGAATAATAGAGTTAGCAGTAAAATATCTCTTTCCTTTTTGATTAATAATGTTCATATGCAAAATCAATATATTAAATAATTCGTCCCTAAGTCTCAAGAGCACATAAAATATTTACAGTAAGAATTTATTTCAAAATCCATTTACTTTCAGTATCAATAACTTTAAGTGAGATTTAATAGTTCTGACAGTTCTAAAATGTGTTGAGAAGTAGGTTACATTAGTGACCAAACAAGCAGCCAAATGGGCACATATCTATATATGGATTCATTAGGTGTTCTATTCTTCTACTGATTTAAGTTGATGTGCAACAACTTGAGAGTCAGTAGAAATATTGAATTTAATTACAAAGACATTTTTGTGACTGATTGCTTATTCATAGACTAAAACTGCATTTTTACTATTTTAACAAAGTAAACAAGGTTTGAAAGTCTCGGAGAAAAAAATTATCACCTGACTCAAGAAAATTAATTATTCTCAATATAGTGCTTAGTAAAGAATAGGAAATAAAAGTAAAAGCCGGCTGCCAAGCATCAATAGACACAAAAAAGAAAGGAGATTAATAATATTCAATTTTTCATGTTAACTACCACACAAGTTAACAAATTGAATATGAATCCAGCATGCTAATATTATTAACTAAAATATTAATAGCACCAAAAGAAGAGCTTTTAAGAAATATAATTATGGAAAGAAAATAGTTCCTACTGTTATTTTTTTCTTTCCTTTTCATTTTAAATATAGGTTTTGTTTTAACTGTGGGTAGCTCCATGCAAGTGTGACATGAGGAAATATAGCTACTGCTACCACTATGTGTTTGTATTAAAATAATAGAATCTGTTCATCTTAAAGTTATAGGACAGATATCCAGAGCCACCTAAGATAGAGTAAGCACATTCCGCCCAATCTTTCCCAACGACTGCAACAACAGCAAAATCCTGACAAGAATATATAAGCAACTATCTGCAGACCCTGAAAAGTAAATAATTGCAGGCAAACTTTGAAGAAAAATAAAAATTCAAAGGACAACCAATACAATGGTAAATTCCCTGTTTTAGTTTTTTGTTTTGTTTTGTTTCGTTTCATTTTTCTTGTTTTTTTTCATCCCATATCTCATGCCAGACAGCCTGAAGCCCAGAACTGCATAAGTGCATAACTGATACAGACAGAGCATTGCCAAGAAAACAAAACAAAAACATACCCTCTATCTTCTTATTGTGGAAACTAGGAATGGATGTTCTCTGTGCTATGACAAAGGTGAGAGGAATCACCTACCTCTCTCCTCTCTCCCTCCTCATCCCTTCCTATTCCCTAAGACACAACGATATTGAGATTAGGCCAATTAATAACCCTACAATGGCCTCTGAGTGTTTAAGCAAAAGGAAAAATCACATGTCTCTCACTTTAAGTCAAAAGCTAGAAATGAGTAAGGTTAGTGAGAAAGGTATATTGAATGCTGAGATAGGCTTCTTATGCTAAACACTTAGCCAAGCAGTGAATGCCAAGGAAAAGTCCTTGAAGGAAATTAAAATTGCTTTTCAGTGAACACATGAATGATAAGAAAATGAAACAGCCTTATTGCTGAAATAGAGAAAGTATTACTGATTTCAATAGAAGATCAAACCAGGTACAGCATTTCCTTAAGCCAAAGCCCAGTCCAGAACAAAATCCTAACTCTCTTCAATTCTAGGGAGGTTGAAAGAGGTGAGGAGGTGTCAGAAGAAAAGTTTGAAGCTAGCAGAGGTTAGTTCATGAAGTTTAAGGAAAGAAGCTGTATCCACAACAAAAACACAAGCGCTGATGTAGAAGCTGAAGTTACCTGGAGGATCTAGCTAAGATAATGAAGGTGGCTACACTAAATGATGGATTTTCAGTGTACACAAAACAGCCTTCTATTGGAAGAAGATACATTTTAGGTACTTTTAGATATCTTTTCATAGCTAGAGAGGAGAAGTCAGTGCCTGGCATCAAAGTTTCAAAGAACAAACTAACTCTCCTGTTAGGGGTTATGCAGCTGGTGACTTTAGGTTGAAGTCAATGCTTATTTACCATTCCAAAAATCCCAGGGCCCTTAAGAATTATGCTAAACCTACTCTGCTTATGTTCTGTAAATGGAACAACAAAGTCTCGATGACAGAGCATATGTTTACAACATGGTTTAACCTCATTGTTGAGACCTGATGCTCAGAAAATATTCCTTCCAAGTATCACTACTCATTGACAATGTAGCTGGTCACCCAAGAGCTCTGATGGAGAAGTACAATGAAATGAATGTTATTTTTATGCCTACTAACATAATATCCATTTAGTAGCCCATGGATCAAGTAAGGAGTAGTTTTGACTTTCAAGTTTTTTTTTTTAATTTAAGAAATACATTTTGTAAGATTATAGCTGCCATAGATAGTGATTTCTCTGATGGATGTGGGCAAAGAAAATTTAAGAATTTATGGAAAGGATTTACCATTCTAGATGTCATAAAAGCCATTTGTGATTCATGGGAAGAAGTAAAAATTTCATCAAGAGGAGTTTGGAAGAAGTTGATTCCAATCCTCTTGGATGACTTCGAGGGGTTCAAGACTTCCATGGAGGAAGTAGCTGCAGATGTGGTGGAAATAGCAAGAGAAATAGAAGTGGAACCTGAAGATGTGACTGAATTGCTGCAATCTCATCACAAAACTTGAATTGATGAGGTGTTGCTTTTTATGAGTGAGCAAAGGAGTGGCCTCTTGAGATGGAATATACTACTGGTGAAGATGCTGTGTAGATTTTTGAAATAACAACAAACATGTAGAATATTACATAAACTTAGTTGATAAAATAGCAGCAGGGTTGGAGAGGACTGACTCCAATTTTGGAAGAGGTTTTACTGTGAATAAAATACTATCAATGCCACCGTGGATAAGATGCTATCATTACATACCACAGAGAAATCATTAATAAAAAGAAGAGTAAATTGATGCAGCAGTTTCATTGTTGTCTTGTTTAAAGAAATTTCTACAGCCACCACAACCTTTACCCATTACCACCCTGATCAGTCAGCAGCCCATCAACATTGAAGCAAGACACTCTACCAGAATAAAGATTATGACTCTTAAAGCTCAGATAATGGTATTTTTTTAGCAATAAAGCATTTTTAAATTAAGGTATGTACATTGTTTTTTCAGACAATTCTTTTACACATTAATAGATAACAGTATGATGTAAATATAACTTTCGTATGCACTAGGAAACCAAAAAATTATTTTTTTAGATTTTATTTTTTATTTTTAATTTTTAAAGATTTTATTTATTTTTGTGAGAGAGAGAAGGAGAGAGAGCATGAAAGCATGAGGTCGGGGAGGGACAGAGGGAAAGCAGACTCCCCATTGAGCAGGGAGCCTGATGTGGGGCTTCATCCCAGGATGCTGGGATCATGACCTGAGCCAAAGACAGATGCTTAACTGACTGAGCCATACATGTGCCCTTAGATTTTATTTATTTCTTATTGGAGAGAGAGAGAGGTTCTGCAAGCACAAGCTGAGGGAGGAGCAGTGGGGAGAGAAAGAGAAGCAGGCTCCCCTCTTAGCAGGGAGTCCCACATGGGGCTCTACCCCAGGACCCTGAGATCATGAACTGACCTAAAGGCAGATGCCTCCCCAAAATTAATTTGATTCTCCTTATTGTGATATCCACTTTATTACTCTGAGATAAATTATTAAGCTGGTAGCAACATGATTAAGAAGCATTCACACACCACTTTATGAGGATAAGAGGGCCATTCTACCAAGCAGACAGCATTTCTAAATGTGTATGCACCAAACAACAAAGCTGAAACATATGCAAAGCAAAACTGACATACTGGGAAAAAAAAACCTGACATAACTGAAAGTAGTATACAAATCCAAATTTTAAGTTGAATACTTCAGCACTTCTCTGTCAATAGTTAACTAAGCATAAAATTTGAAGAGTGTATTAGATTCGCCAGAGAAACAGAAACAATAGGATGTGTGTGTGAATGTGTGTGTAGGTAGATGTAGATGTAGATATAAATGTGTATGTATGTGTATATGTATAGATATTTACTTCAATAAATTGTCTCAGCAATTATGGAGGCTTGGCAAGTTATAAAATCTGTTAGGGTAGGCCAACAGGCTGGAGTTTCAGGAAAGAATTATAATTCCAGTACAAAACCAGTCTGCTAGCAGAATTCCTTCTGGGTCGGAGGAGGTCAATCTTTGTTCTATTAAGGCTTGAGACTGATTGGATAAGGCTCACCCAAATAATAGGAGGTAATCTGTTTTACTCAAAGTCCACTGATTTAATAACAAATTAAAAAGAAATACTTTCACAGAAATATCTATAATAATGTTTGTCCAAATATATAGGTATCGTGGCTCAGGCAAGTTGACACAAAAATTAACCATCACAAAGTGTTCAGGATAACTTATTTTATGTTTCCTTTTATCTTATTTTTTTATTTGGTATTTGCAAATTAGTTTAAATTGCAAATTAGTTTAAATTCCTTATGTAATAGTCTAAAATTACATATCTCTCACAGCTTATATGTATTTTCTGAAGTTCATGATATTTAGATAATGGAGTTCAAGTGGAATATAAGCCTTACCTCCCCATAGGATACAAAATTAATACACAAAAATTGGTTGCATTTATAGATACCGATAACAAAGTAGCAGAAAGAGAAACTAGGAAAACAATTGCATTTACAATGGTACCAAAAAGAATAAAATACCTAGGAATAAACTTAGCTAAGCAGGTGAAAGATCTGTAATCTGAAAACTATAAAACACTGATGAAAGAAATTAAAGATGACACAAATGGAAATATGGCCTATGCTCATGGAGTGGAATAATTAATATTGTTAAAATGTCTATGCTACCCAAAACAATCTGCAAATTCAATGCAATCCTTATCAAAATACTAACATCATTTTTCCTAGAGTTCAAACAAAAATTCTAAAATTTTTATGGAATCACAAAAGATGCCAAATAGCTAATAAGAAAGAACAAAGCTGGAGTTATCACAATCCCAGATTTCAAGATATACTACAAAGCTATAGTAATTAAAGCAAGATGGTACCTTCACAAGAATTGACACATAGATCAATAGAACAGAATAGAGAGCCAGGAAATAAACTCACACATATAAGATCAATTAATCTATGACAAAGGAGGCAAGAATATACAATGGGAAAAAGACAGTCTCTTCAATAAATGTAGCTGGCAAAAGTGGACAGCTATAAGACAAAGAATAAAACTGGACCATCTTTTAACAGTAAACACAAAAATAAAATCAAAATGAATTAAAGAACCTAAATGTGAGACCTGAAATCATAAAACCCATGGAAGAAAACATAGGCAGTAATTTCTATGACATTGGCTTCAGCAACATTTTTCTAGATATGTTTCCTTTGGTAAAGGAAAAAAAAAATTGAAGCTACACCAAAATAAAAACCTTTTGCACAGAAAAAAATATCAACAAAACAAAAAGCAACCTGCTATTTTGCAAATGATATATCTGATAAGGGGTGCATATCCAAAATATATAAAGAACTTTACAACTTAATGTAAAAAAAATAAGCCAGTTAAAAAGTGGGCAGAGGAGCCGAATAGACATTTTCCAAAGAAGACATGCAGATGGTTGACAGACACTTGAAAAGATGCCCAACATCTCTAAGCATCAGGTAAAAGCAAATCAAAACTACAGTGAGATGTCACCCCACACCTGTCAGATGGTCAGAATAAAAAAAAAAATTAAAAAAGAAAAGAAAAGAACGAACAAGTGTTGGAGAGGATGTGGAGAAAAAGAAACCCATATGCACACTGTTGCTAGGAATGTAAATTGATGCAGCCACTGTAGAAAACATTTTGGTGGTTTCTTTAAAAAACAAAAATAGAAATAACATATAACCAGTAATTCCACTACTGGGTATTTAACCCCCCAAAAATAAAACCATTAATTCAAAAATATCTGTGCACCCCTGTTTTATTGCAGCATTATTTACAATAGCCAAGATATGGAAGCAGCCCAAGTGTCCAGATGAATGGATAAAGATGTAGTATATATCCATAATGGAATATTATTCATCTGTAGAAAAGGGTAAGAACTTGCCTTTTGCAACAACATGGATGGAACTAGAGGGTATTACTTTAAGTGAAGTAAGATAGAGAAAGACAAATACCATATGATTTCACTTATATGTGAAATCTAAAAAACAAAACAATAAAAAGCAGAATCAGACCCATAAATACAGAGAAAAACTGGATGGTTGCCAGAGAGGAGGGAGTGGGAGGATGCAAAATGGGTGAAGGAGAGTGAGAGATACAAGCTTTCAGTTATGGAATGAATGAGTCATGAGGATAAAAGGTAGAGCTTAGGGAATATAGTCAGTTGGGGTTGTTACAGCATTGCATGATGAGAGATGGTAGCTACACTTATGGTGAGCATAACATAACAACAGATTGACTTGTTGAATCACTATGTCATACACGTGAAACTAACAGAACACTGTTTGTCAACTATAATTCACACACACACACACACACACACACACACACACACACACACACACACCCCTTCCCTCCCTTTATATTTCTTTGCCCTTTCCAGTTTATAATAGTCAAATATTTTCTCTACAAATATTTAGGAACATTACCAGTATTTTTGCTTTAAACATCAACTATAACATATAAAGTTCAAAAGGAAAAGGAAAACAATATATTTTCCCTAATTTTTGCTTACTGTGTTTTTGTTCTTTTATGTCCCAACATTATTTCTCTTATCATTTCTTCCTACCTCAGAATTTTCTTAAGCCGTTTTTTATCCTAAAGGACTGCTTGTAAGGCAAATCTGCTGGTCATAAATTCTGTTTTCCTTCATCTGATAATTTATTGACTTCCCTTCATTTCCCAAAAGATATTTTCACTGGATATAAGATTCTGGATTGTAGTTCTTTTAGTGTCTGAAAAGTATTGGGCTGCTGCCTCTGACCTCCATAGTTTCTGGTGAGAAATCTGTCAATCAAATAGCATTTCTGCTATAGGTACTGTATCATTTTTCTCTGGCTGTTGTCATGAATTTTTTTGTCCTTAGTTAATTATGATGTATTTTGTCATAGATTACTTTGTGTTTAACCTGTTTGTAGTTCTTTCAACTTCTTGAATCTGTAGTTTTATATCCCTTGACAAAATTTTGAAGTACTTAGCCATTATATCCATGTACTTTTGCAGCCTCAAACTCTTTCTCCTCTACTTCTGGAGCTCTAAGAACATAAATATTAAATCTTTCATTATGTCTCCATTTATTGCCCTTGTTCATATTGTGTAATTTTGTTGTCTTTTTCTTTCACTGATTTTTTTGTTGTTGTTCCTTCTATCTGCTATTGTGCCTGACCACAAAGCTTTTTATTTTGGATACTGTATATTTCAGTTTTAAAGTTTCCATTTGATTGTCTTTTATTTCTATTTCTATATTGAGACATTCTTTTTCTTTGCTAAGCTTCTATTTTTTTCATTTTCTTTCAAGCATGTTCACAATTGTACGCTGAAGCATTTTCAACAAGACTGGTTTTAAATATTTGTTGGATAATTTTGGCATCTCTGCCATCATTGTGTTGGCATCAATTGATTGTCTTTTTTAATTTTGTCATTTAGTTTGAGATTTTCTTGGCTCTTTGTATGATGAGTGATTTTTCTGTGGAAAGTTGGACATTTTCATGTTATGCTATGAGATTCTTTAAATCTTCATTTTAACTATCTTTCTCTGACTTACTCTGGCAAGGGAAGGGGTACTGCTTCATTTCTGTCAGGTGTCCTTAGATGATAAGTAGGTGGAGGCCCCTCATAATTGCTTGGTTGGGGTAGAAGTCTCACTTCCTTACATGGTCTTTACTGACACTGTATTTAGAGTGCCTTGTTGCCATTTGTTATCAGGTATCCACGAGGCCTCCTCCGACATCACCCAGCATGGAAAGTTAGGGAAACTTTTCTACTGTACCTTTGAGGTAGATATCTAGGATACTTATGTGGTCTCCAATGACACTGAAGCATGGGGGAAGGAAAGATCTTGTTACCTTCAGCTGGTGATAAGTCTTGGTTTCCTCCTTGGCCCTCATTGCAGCCTCATGAGGATGAATGTCTAGGCTTCCCATTTTAGCTTTTTCTGGTGTGTATGGACCACTCTTTTTCTATGGTGTTTGGCTAGAGTAAGCTGGTAATTTTTTAAAATGTTTGGTCGTATTAGGCTCCTCTTTTCATGGTCTTTTGGCTAGAGAGTAGGCTTTTGTTGGAGTATTTTTTTTCTTTAAATCTGTGTGGCAATTTATTTTGATGAACTTCAAATGTACTTCAGCTTGAAAGGAGAAAGACTTTCTTATAATGAAATGGTGCTGAAATAATGACATATTTTTTACATAATCATATGCAAAACAAGATCCGTTAAATAAAACAACATGAAATATAAAACTACAAAACTTTTATTGAAAGCTTAGGGGAAGAAAATTATAAACTTAGGTTAGGCAACAGGTTTTAGATACCAAAAAAAGCACAGTATGTATGAGGAAAAATATAAAAATTGAACTTTATATAAAGTTAAACCTTTTGCTCTTTGATAACTTTAGTAAGAGAATAAAATCAAGCTGCACATCAGGAGAATATATTTGAAATTATTTATTTAAAAAATTACTTATATTCAGAATATATAAAGAAATTTCAGAACTAAGCCATAAAAAAACCCATACAACCCAACACAAAAATGAGCCAAAATTTTGAATAAGCACTTCATCAAAAATTTATGCATTTGGCAAGTAAACACATGACAGGATGCTCAAAATGAGTCACTAGAAAGATGCAAATTAAAATCACAATGCCACACCTATTAGATTGGCTAAAATGAAAAAAATATATATATTTAAAAAGTAAAAAATCAAACTGATAGTAACAAGTGCTAGGTAGGATTTGCAGAGAACGGACACAGAAGTGAAATAGCTTGAAGGCAATTGTCTTTTTCTGTTTCATCTATTGAAGCAATGGAAGCTCAAGAATAAGGAAGTTGTTTCCATGTTTAGAGGGAATGAAAAAGAAAAGAGCTATTGCTTACATTGTAATGTATCCCCAATGCTAAGAGCAGCTGAAAGTGTCTGAAAGATATTCCTTGTTCAGGAACACCTGCCTCAGAAAGTCCATTTAACAAACTCATTTACATTCACCATGAATGCAAAGCTGTTATTCCTCTCACTCATATGCTTGCTTGAAAGCATAATACTGAAATGCACATTTAAGTATTGAATAGTAATTGTTAATATAATACGCAGTTTTAGGATTGTTGGTGGGTTACAGGATTTTGTAGAAAGTATTTCACTGTCAGATAATTTTTTATTTAGGCCATAAAGACAATCAAATGCAATTCTGGTGCAAAAGTGTAAGTATTTAAGAATTTGATAGATGCCCCACCTAATTTGCCTGCTTCTAAAAATATTTTAGATTTTTTTCAAGAGTATAAGTGGTTTTCATGGCCTTGTGTTATTCTACCTAAAGCTTCTAAAATAAAGCAAAGCCAGTGATTTACTGATTTACAAATATTTGAGTATATGGTGTGTTCGTGTGTGTGTGCACACGTTTGTATGTGTATAGAGCTGCTAATTTGGTGTTATTGTAACAAAGTTATAGTTTGCATGATTTGTCAAACTAGAGACAGGAATAGTGCAATAAGATGTGAAACATAAGGATTTGGAACACTGAATTTAGGTAAAAGGAGAGCCAAATAATTTACAGCTCAATATTTTCTGTCCACAAGTAATTCTTCTTCCACAGTTTAGCAGGGTTTACAATGTAGACAAATGATTCATAAAGCAGAAATTGGTCTTGCTATGAAAATAGACACCATTCCTGCTAAGACACTCCAGGAATAGTGAACTGAAAAGGAAGCTGATCTATTTTTTTTGTGAAAATTCATGTTGTGTTTTGCAAAAATCTAATAGAGAAAGATGAACTTGAAAATAATTCCCTTTTGACAACATCCTCACCTTGGATGTGACAGCAGCACTGAAATGAATGGAATGTGTTTCCGTATGTGTTAATTAGATTTGTCACCACATACTGTTCATCTTTATGGGGGTTTAGTGTCTACCAGGAATATCAGCTTTCAACATTTGATATATTGATCTTGTTCTTTAATCTCTCACCTTAATTCTTATCGTTAGCATGATGTTTTTCTCTTATTACATTTGTTATTGCTGTGGATTCTGGTATACAGACAAAAATGACTCTAGAAATGTAAGATGATTAAAATGGACAGATATCTTCTTATCCTTTTTTTTTTTTTTACCACTTCTTTCACTCCAAAAAAAAAAAAAAAGGAGGTCAAAAGCAAAATAATTCATTAGAAAAACTCCCATAGTCACCTGTTGGTATGGGATAAAAATGGAAATCCCCATAAGCTCTTATAAATCAAGTGCCTAATAATTCATTACGGCCACAGTAGAGAAGATAATGATAAATGTGTGTGAATATATATATATATAAATAAGTGATATGGGTAGATGGATAGATGTAGATAATGTATCTTTCATTTTCTTTTATTAAATATAAATACTTTTTCCAAAGGAAGGAGATGGTTTTAAAAATACAATTGACTGTCAATAAATTAATGATGAATATTGTGATTTAGGTTTTTCCAAAAGCAGAGCCTTAGGGAAAGAATTGTGTGCAGAAAGTTTACCTAGGAAGTGATTCTAAGAAGCACACGTGGATGAGGGAGAGTGAGACAAGTTAAGAGGAGAAGCCAACATACGGATGGATATGAGTTGTTGTTGTGGTGTCCCTTAAACACAGAAATCTTCCATCTTAAGGACTGAAGCTGGAGCATTTGTCCACCAGCTTCTGTTGCCAGTATATTCAGTGTTGTCCTTTATCCCATTGACTTTCCTGTGCTTCCAGGTAATGTTGTGTGGCAAAAATCAGAACAAGATATGGCACGAGATTGAGTCAGCAGATATGCAGCACGAGGTGCATCTGAGTAGGTCTAGAACTGCACACTTACTGTTGCTAAAATAGGAGATAACCCAAAGGCTTTGGTATGCCTGATTAAATACATTTTATATAATGGTCATTATTTTTGACGACTTCTTTCTGAGTTCTGCTTTTGGGTTCAGGATACTATGCTGTGACAACTATGAAGGAAAATGAAGCAAGTAGAAAAGACAGATTTCATTGGCTCTTTGCATTGTGAAATACCTTTGTTGCTTGGTTGGTTCAAATGAGATCAGTAATGATAGTTAAAATAGAATTTTAGTGTTAGACTATTTAAATTATTTTCCTTAATGTTATTTCCCTCATTCAACCAAACTTTACTAAAAAGTATGTTAATTTGTCTCTTGCATTTGCTAAGTTACAATTTTAAATACTGTCACTAAAATAATAACTTCAGGTATAAAGACTTGGTGAAGTAGCAAAGGTAGGAAATGAATCAAATTTGCTCTATACAGGGTCAGAATGTGTTTAAAGTGATTTCAACTTATTACTCAGCTTTTTCCCAGACTGCCAGATTTTAACAAAAATCACTATACCATCTTTTTTTTAATAATAATAGAATCATGGCTGTACACTTCAGCACATAGTGAGATATGTGATTAATTCTATTCAGTTGAAGGTGAATTGAAATGCTCTGAACTGCTTTCAGTGCAGGGCCCTTAAAAGAATAGGTGTGTATTTTTTATGCACTTTCTTTCTCCTTCCTGGAAGTTGGCTCACAGATAGTAAGAAGAATCTAGGGAATGCTGGAGCCATATCATAGAAAGAACTTAGATCCTTGAATAAGGTATCTAATACACACAGAGCTTTCTCATTGGCCTAGGCAGCTCACCTTGGAATTGTTACATAACAAGCAATAAATTAGTCTTCTTGAAAGTGTGTTTTTTTGGAATGAATGGATAAATTAATGAACCAATAAATTCATTTGTTTGTTCATTCATTCATTCATTTAGGATGTCTTACTCTGCTACCCTCCTGGGACACCAACATAAGATTTTTTTTTTTTAATCAAGATTATCATATTTACATTTAGTGTTTACCATTTAATTATATATTTTACATTCCTTTTCTTAGTTAATCCTCAGATAATCATAAATCAAGCATTTATTATTAGTCTTATTTGATAAATGAAGTAACTGAGGGTCTATGGTATTAAGAAATGTGTCTGATATTATACAGGTCAGAAGAACTTTATATAAAGTTCAATTTCAAAAGTCCTCAAACCACAAACATTTCTCCTAGAAAGTTTTTAGAAATTTTTCTTTAAGATAACTACAATCTTTAAAAATCAAGCTTGATGCTATTGGGTGAAGCACTGCTGGGTGCTAAGGATATACTGATGAACAAGGCAGATGTTGTTCTTATTATTCCTGCATATAAGGGCCTTCGTTTCTAGACAAAGTTAGGAGGAGGAAAAGATGGCAGAGGAGTAGGGGACCCTATTCCAACCGGTCCCCTGAATTGAACTGGATATCTACCAGACCACTCTGAACATCCATGAAATCACCCTGAGATGTAAGAAGACATATCTGGATCTTTACAAACAGAATATTGCAGGAGGGGGGAGGAGCAAGATGGCAGAGGAGTAGGAGACCTAAATTCATCTGGTCCCAGGATTTCAGCTAGATAGGGATCTAACCATTCTGAACACTTATGAACTCAACAGGAGAGCGAAGAAAAGAATAGCAGCAACTCTCTGAACAGAAAAGTGACCACTTTCTAGAAGGTAGGACGTGCAGAGAAGTGAATCCAGGCAATATTCAGGAAGATAGACAGCAGAGGGGAGGGAGCCTCCGTCAGCCACTACTGGCAAGTGATAGAGCAGCGGAGTACAAAATTGGAACTTTTATAAGTCTGCTCCACTGAGGGATGTCACTCCAGTGGCTAAGTGGGGAGTGGAACCCTCACTGGGACAGTGTGGTCTCAGGACCCTCAGGGTCACAGAAAGACCGGGGGTGCCTGAGTGTGGTAGAGCTCCCAGGTATCGGAGCAGGGAAGCTGGCTGCAGAGATGGAGCCAAAGCGCAGGCTCTCAGCTTGGGGTTGCCATAAACTGTGATCTGCAGCACAGTCGGGGACGCTGTTCTTCCAACAAGTGACAGATCCAGGGAGACTCCCCTTCCTCCCCCTGGGAGGAGCAGCACAGGAGTGCATCGCAGGGATCTGCTGGGTTTGGAGACTCCAAATGGGGGTCATGTGCCAGAGATAGAAATGCTCAGTCACAGGCCAGGTGAGCATGGAGTGCAGCTGGAGACCTGGGAGACAGGAGTGATTGACTGCTTTTCTCTGGGGGCTCACTGAGGAGCAGGGCCCTCAGTTCTTGGCTCCTCTGGGCAGAGACTGAGATGCTGCCATTTTCACTCTCGTCCTCCAAAGCTGTATGGAAAGCTTGCAGGGAACAAAAGCTCCGGAGAGCAAACCCGAGCAGATTATTGAGCCCAGCCCCCTGGCAAGGGTGGGGCAATTCTACCTCCGGCAAAGACATTTGAGAATCACTACAAAAGACCCCTTCCCCGGAAGATCAGCAAGAACAGCCAGCCAAGACCAAGTTTACCGACCAATGAGAATGGCAGAATGCCAGCACTAGGGGAATGCAGCACATAGAATTCATTTTTTCCCTCTGATTCTTTAGTCTTTCAAAGTTAATTTTTTTAATTTTCTTTTTTTCTTTATTTTTGGAATTTTTCTTTTTCCCTTTTTCAACCAACATCTTATCAATACCTTTTTTAAAAATCTTTTTTATTTTCATTTTTAGAATCATAGTCTATCCCTTCTTAGTAGTTAACCTTATTTTTGGTATATATATAAGTTGTTCTCTCTTTAAAATTTTGGAATACAGTTTCTTCTAACAGACCAAAATATACCCTAAATCTCTAGTGTATGGCTTTGTTCTAGTCTCCTGCCTGATCACATTCTCTCCCCTTTTATTCTTTTTTTTAAATTTCTCTTCTTTCTTTTTTCAACCAACTTCTCATCTTATCAATTCCTTTTATAAAATCTTTTATAATTTTCATCATTGCAGTCATATTCCATCCCTTCATCGTAATTACCCTTATTTTTGTACACATATAAGTTTTTCTTTCTTTAAAATATTGGGAGGCACTTTCTTGTAACAGGCACATAAAAAAGTGCTCAACATCACTCGGCATCAGGGAAATCCAAATCAAAACCTCAGTGAGATACTACCTCACACCAGTGAGAATGGCTAAAA
>NW_027397063.1:34968904-35078963 GCF_003265705.2 Callorhinus ursinus | reverse complement strand
CAGAAGAGACGTGGAAAGCCACCAGGAAAGCCGCCAGAGAACAAAAGCCCCCCAAAACCGGTTTTTACTGAGCCTATCTACCACCACAGGGGGCAGGGCAACTCTGCTCAGACAGGGTTGCCTGAGTAACAGTGCAGCAGGCCCCTCCCCTAGAAGACAGGCTAGGAGAACAAGAGGCTGACACTCCTAAGGTCCCTATAAAACAGATGCATATTGCTTGAGTTGTGGTCAATAATTTGGACTCTGTACATTCCCTCAACCACTCCTGAACAGAATGACTAAGAGGAGGAATCCCCAAAATAGGAAAGATGCAGAGACTGTGACTTCTGCCACAGATTTACAAATGGATACAGATATAACCAAGATGTCAGTGGAGAAATTGATTAATGGCAACATAGAGTCTCTAAGGGCAGAAATGAAAGCTGAACTGGCAGAATTTTAAAATGCTATCAATGAGATCCAATCTAATCTAGATAATCTAACAGCTAGGGTAAGTGAGGCAGAAGAACGAATTAGTGATCTAGAAGACAAATTGTTAGAAAAGAAGGAAAAAGAGGAGGCCTGGGTGAAATAGCTTAAAATCCATGATAACAGAATTAGAGAAACAAGTGTTGCCATGAAACGCTCCAATGTCAGAATTATTGGGAACTCTGAGGGATGGAGAGAGAGACAGAGAGAGGACTAGAAGATATATTTGAGCAAATCATACCCGAGAACTTCCCTAATTTGGGGAATGAAACAAACATTCGTGTCCTAGAGGCAGAAAGGACCCTTCCCAAGATCAAGGAAAAGAGACCAATGCCCCGGCATGAAATAGTAAAACTCACAGATCTTAGAACCAAGGAAACCATGTTAAGGGCAGTTAGGGGGAAGAGATTCCTTATGTACAGAGGTAGGAACATCAGAATAATGTCAGACCTATCCACAGAGACCTGGCAAGCCAAAGGCTGGCAAGACATATTCAGGGTACTAAATGAGAAGAACACATAGCCAAGAATACTTTCTCCAGCAAGGTTGTCATTTAGAATGGATGGAGAGATGCAGAGCTCCCAAGACTGGCAGAAAATGAAAGAATATATGACCATTAAGCCAACCGTGCAAGAAATATTAAGGGGGTTCTATAAAAGGAGAAAGACCCCAAGAGTGATATAGAACAGAAATTTACAGAGACAATCTATAGAAACAAGGACTTCACAGGCAACATGATGACAATAACTTCATATCTTTCAATAATCACTCTCAATGTGAACAGCCTAAATGCTTCCGTAAAATGGCACAGGGTTGCAGAATGGATAAAAAGACAGGACCTATCCATATGCTATCTACAAGAGACTCATTTTGAACCTAAAGACACATCCAGACTGAAATTGAAGGGATGGAAATCCATCTTCCATGCCAATGGACTTTAAAAGAAAGCTGGGGTAGCAATTCTTACATCAGACAAATTAGATTTTAAGCTAAAAACTATAGTTAGAGACACAGAAGGACACTATGTCATTCTAAAGGGTCTATCCAACAAGAAGATCTAACAATTTTAAATATCTATGCTCCCAACATGGGAGCAGCCAACTACATAAGCCAACTGTTAACCAAAATAAAGAGACATAGTGATAATAATACATTAATTGTAGGAGACCTCAGTACTCCACTCTCAGCAATAGACAGACCATCAAAGTGGAAAATCAACAAAGAAACGAGCTTTGAATGACACACTGGACCAGATGGACCTCATACATATATACAGAACATTCCACCCTAAAACAACAGAATACTCATTCTTCTCAAGTGCACATGGTACTTTCTCTAGAATAGACCACATACTGGATCACAAATCAGGTCTCAACCAATATCAAAAGATTGAGATTATTCCCTGCATATTCTCAGACCATAATGCTTTAAAACTGGAACTCAATCACAAGAAAAAATTTGGAAGAAATTAAAACACTTAGAAGCTAAAGATCACTCTGCTCAAGAATGTTCAGGTCAACCAGGAAATCAAAGAAGAACTTAAACAATTCATGGAAACCAATGAGAATGAAAACACATCGGTCCAAAACCTATGGGATACTGCAAAGGTGGTCCTAAGGGGGAAATACATAGCCATCCAAGCCTCATTAAAAAAAAAAAAAGAAAAAGAAAAAGAAAAATCCCAAATTTACCAACTAAATTTACACCTTAAAGAACTGGAGAAAAAAGCAACAAACAATGCCTAAGCCATGCATTAGAAGAGAAATAATTAAGATTAGAGCAGATATCAATGAATTAGAAACCAAAAACACAGTAGATCAGATCAACGAATCTAGAAGTTGGTTCTTTGAAAGAATTAATAAGATCTATAAACCACTGGCCAGACTTATCCAAAGGCAAAGAGAAAGGACCCAAATTAATAAAATTATGAATGAAAGGGGAGAGACCACGACTAACACCAAGAATATAGAAACAATTATTAGAAATTATTATCAACAACAATATGCCAGTAAATTAAGCAACCTGGAAGAAATGTATGCCTTCTTGGAAACCTATAAACTACCAAGACTGAAATAGGACAAAATTGCCCACCTGAATAGTCCAATAACCAGTAACAAGATTGAAGCAGTGATCAAAAACCTCCCAAAAAACAAGAGTCCAGGGCCTGATGGATTCCCTGGGGAATTCTACCAAACATTCAAAGAAGAAATAATACCTATTTTCCTGAAGCTGTTTCAAAAAAATAGAAACAGAAGATTTCATTCTATGAGGTCAGTATTACCTTAATCCCCAAGCCAGGCAAAGACCCCATCAAAAAGGAGAATTTCAGACCAATATCCCTGATGAATACGGATTCCAAAATTCTCAACAAAATCCTAGCTAATAGGATCCAACCATACATTAAAAGTATCCACCATGACCAAGTGGCATTTTCCCTGGGATGCCAGGGTGGTTCAACATTCACAAATCAATCAATGTGATAAAACACATTAATAAGAGGAGAGAGCAGAACCATATGATCCTCTCAGTTAATGCAGAAAAAGCATTTGACAAAATATAGTATCCCTTCCTGATCAAAACTCTTCAGAGTAAAGGGATAGAGGGAACATTCCTCAAGTTCATAAAATCCATCTATGAAAAACCCACAGTGAATATCATCCTCAGTGGGGAAAAATGAGAGACTTTCCCTTAAGATCAGGTACACGTCAAGGATGCTCACTCTTGCCACTATTGTTCACGATAGTACTAGAAGTCCTAGCCACAGCAATCAGACAACAAAAAGAAATAAAAGGTATTCAAATTGGCAAAGAAGAAGTCAAAGTCTCTCTCTTTGCAGATGACATGTTACTTTATGTGGAAAATCCAAAGGACTCCACCCCTAAATTACTAGAACTCATACAGCAATTCAGTAATGTGGCAGGATACAAAATCAATGCACAGAAATCAGTTGCTTTCTTATATACTAACAATGCAACTGCAGAAAGAGAAATTAGAGAATCGATTCCATTTACAATAGCACCAAAAACCATAAGATACCTTGGAATAAATCTAACCAAAGAGGTAAAGGATCTATACTCTAGGAACTACAGAACACTCATGAAAGAAATTGAAGAAGACACAAAAAGATGGAAAAACATTCCATGCTCATGGACTGGAAGAATAAACATTGTTAAAATGTCTATGCTGCCCAGAGCAATCTATACCTTCAATGCTATCCCAATTAAAATTCCAATGACATTTTTCAAAGTGCTGGAACAAACAATCCTAAAATTTGTATGGAATCAGAAAAGACCCCGAACTGCCAAGGAAATGTTGAAAATGAAAAACAAATCTGGGGGCATCATGTTGCCTTATTTCAAGCTATATTACAAAGCCATGATCACCAAGACAGCATGGTACTGGCACAAAAACAGACATATAGACCAATGGAACAGAATAGCGAGCCCAGATATGGACCCTCAACTCTATGGTCAAATAATCTTTGACAAAGCAGGAAAAAAGACAGTCTCTTCAATAAATGATGCTGGGAAAATTGGACAGTTATATACAGAAGAATGAAACTCAACCATTCTCTAACACCATACACAAAGATAAACTCAAAATGGATGAAAGACCTCAATGTGAGACAGAAGCCCATCAAAATCCTAGAGGAGAACATAGGCAGTAACCTCTTCGACATCGGCCACAGAAACTTCTTTCAAGATTCGTCATGAAAGGCAAGGGAAACAAAAGCAAAAATGAATTTTTGGGACTTCATCAAGATAAAAAGCTTCTGCACGGCAAAGGAAACAGTCAAAAAAACAGAGACAACTCACGGAATGGGAGAAGATATTTGCAAATGACACTACAGACAAATGGCTGTTATCCAAGATCTATAAAGAACTTCTCAAACTCAACACCCAAAAAATAAATAATCAGGTCAAAAAATGGGCAGAAGACATGAACAGACACTTCTCAAAAAGAGACTTACAAATGGCTAACAGACACAGGAAAAAATGTTCATCTTCATTAGCCATCAGGGAAATTCAAATCAAAACCACATTGTGATACCACCTTACACCAGTTAGAATGGCAAAAATTGACAAGACAAGAAACAACAAATGTTGGAGAGGTTGTGGAGAAAGGGGAACCCTCTTACCCTGTTGGTGGGAATGCAAGTTGGTACAGCCACTTTGGAAAACAGTGTGGAGGTTCCTCAAAAAATTAAAAATAGAGCTACCCTATGACCCATCAATTGCACTACAGGACATTTACCCCAAAGACACAGATGTAGTGAAAAGAAGGGCTGTATGCACCCCAATGTTCATAGCAGCAATGTCCGCAATAGCCAAACTGTGCAAAGAGCCAAGATGTCCTTCAAGAGATGAATGGATAAAGAAGATGTGGTCCATACATACAATAGAATATTACTCAGCCATCAGAAAGGATGAATATCCAACTTTTACATCAACATGGATGGTACTGGAGGAGTTTATGCTAAGTCAAATAAGTCAAGCCGAGAATATCATGTGGTTTCATTTATTGGTGGAACATAGGGAATAGCATGGAGGACATTAGAAGGAAGGGAAAAATGAAGGGGGGGAATTGGAGGGAGAAGCGAACCATGAGAGACTATGGACTCTGGGAAACAAAATGAGGGTTTTAGAGGGGAGGAGGCTCAGGGGATGGGTTTTCCCTGGGATGGGTATTAAGGAGGGCATGTATTGCCTGGAGAACAGGGTGTTATAAGAAAACAATGACTCATGGAAAACTATATCAAAAACTAACGATGTAGGGGCACCTGGGTGGCTCAGTCGTTAAGCGTCTGCCTTCGGCTCAGGTCGTGAACCCGGGGTCCTGGGATCGAGCCCCGCATCGGGCTCCCTGCTTGGCGGGGAGCCTGCCTTTCCCTCTCCCGCTCCCCCTGCTTCTGTTCCCTCTCTCACTGTGTCTCTCTCCGTCAAATAAATAAATAAAATCTTTAAAAAAAAAAAAAAAAACTAGCGATGTATTGTATGGTGACTAACATAACATAATAAAATTAAATTAAAAAAAATCAAGTTTGAGGTTATTTTCTTCCTAGATTCTGTATCATCTGTCCCCCTCATGAATACTCATCTTGTCTTCAAATAAATGTATATGCTTTCCCTGTGCCTTTGTAAAAATTATCCTCACAAACCCCAGAGATGACTCACAAACCAGATTTACCTTTCTTGTTCTTATTTTCTTTAAAATGTAGATCAAAACTCATCCATTTGAAAGTATTTCTTAACAGAATAGTGGTCTCACAAAATCTGTATTCACTCGGTTAATTAATGTTAGAGGACAGCATTGTGTGGTGGTTAAGAATTGGTTCTGAATCAAAACGCTCAGATTTAAATTTTGACGCTACTACTGACTGCCAGAATCAAATGCTTAGAAAAACTTATAACGTATAATAAGTGCTCAATAAATGTTAACAGTAACTTGTGCTTATATATGGTAATTCATCCAGCCATGCACAGAAATCTGGGCTATAGACAAGGCTCATATGGGTCTATTTGTTTCCAATCAATACAGTATTTATGAAGCAGTTACCATTTATTAAACACTGTGTCTATTGCTGGGGGTAAAACATACACACACACACACAACACACACACACACACCCCACTACCACCACCACCACCAAGAATAAGTGAATTCAGCAAATCTTTGTCATAGACTTTTTGGGTTTTGTTTACATGCCCATAGGTGTATTGCATGGATGGAGGTTTCTGTGATTTGTCCTGCATAACTGACCACCAGACCAGCACATACACAGGCAAGTTAGAGAATGTTGTTTGTGAGACCTGTGCTGCATAAGTGATTTCGGGAGCCTGGTTAGTTGACGTTAGTTGGCCTCCAGGTCAGAACTGGCCCTTATTCTAGACACCAAGAGCTGTAAATTTTGCTTTGCATCCCCTCCTGCTCCAGGCTGGCCGGGCCCGCCGCCTCCCCAACATTGGAATTCAGGAGGGGAGGCAAGCACGCCTAGTCCAGGCTCCTTGAAGATGTAAAGACATGTTAACATAGAAAGGCAGCTTCCTCCAAACTGCACAAAGGCAAACAAATGTTTAACTTCAGACCCCATCAATTTGCCCTCTAAATATGGCTTTTATGGGGACGGTCAGTTGGAAGTCTCCCTGAGAGGAGGCGTTTCACCCAGACCTCTCAATCAGGACTCCAGCCTGGCAGTCTCCACCTGGCTTCCCCAGCTAATGAGGTTGGATCTTTTAAGTACCCGATTTGATGTAACTCTGTCTTATTCTCCTTTACTGCTTACTTTTGTCCTCATCTCTGTGTAGATTTCCCTTTTCTTCTCTCTGTTTCTATTAGATATTTTATAATATCAATAAAGTGTTTTTTCCCCCTTTGAAACCGAGACTATGGCTTCCGAGAATCTTTTCTTCAGAACAAAAGGGGAAAAATTATTTGTTTCCTTTTAATAACCCACATCAGGCTTTCTTTACAATGTCTAAAAGAAAGAAACAGACAAATATCCCAGCATTCATACAAAGATAAGTTAACTGTATAGGTAGATAAAATTTAGGACAATAAGAGAATATCAGAGACAGAATGAAAGGAAAACATACAAAAAATACACTGTTACATTATTAAATAATAATAGACATTCACATGGTATTTCATAACATATATAGTATGTTCTTAATTCTCAGCTGGTCTTCTCACAGTTAAAAATATAATATATAATTATAATATTAATATATTAATATTTTCTTTTCTTTGAAAGCAAATGGAGGATAAAAATTATATATTAATATTATGCACACATATATCAAATTTGTGGGTGATAGGACTTGGACTAAAACCCAGGACCATAACATAATGGTCTTTCCAGCAAATATCTGGAGAATTTTGAATAAACAAAGAAATCCAAGGCTCATTTTTGTCATTTTTTACATTTAGCTAAATGACTGTAGTAAAGAAGTAATATGATAACAGTGTGCTGATTAAGTTTACTTTAAAGTAATTATTATAGTTATTAATGTTTGTAACTGAAATTTGCCTGACTCCTTAATAGAACAATATGTCAAATAACTAAATAAATGAAATTTTTAAATTGTCAAAAAATATGCATTTAAAATATTATGTTAAATACCTTCCATATCTATTGGTGATAATATTTTTTTTTATTTTTCCATAACATATAATGACTGGCAGCATAGTGATTCACAACATGTGTAAATGTCTTATAATAAGTGAAGAACATATATTTACATAAATGTATTATTTCTTAATCTAAATTTATAGGGGAGGACAGAGACATACTTATATTTAGCATAACTAGTATCAAAGCATAAATGAAGCTCCCTAATTGGTGATTACGTTTAGAGTAAGGTTTAGTTGCTTAATGCTCATTGAAAATGTCAATAGAAAACGACTGTGTGTAGGAGGCCGTCCAAATGGTAGCATAAGAAAACCCTGAACTCACACCCTCCACAGACACACCAAATATATACACACATATAGAGGAATTTCTTCTGAAGAGCTGAGGCTGACCGAACAGCTTTTGCATAACCAACAACAGAGGGTACACATAGAAAAGGATAGTAGAGATGAAGACATGGTAGTGTTGGCACACCTACCCCCAATGCTATGACCTGCAGTAGGGAGAGAGATCACTGTGCACAGACTTGCCCACACTCAGGATGAGCAAAAAATAAGTGGTTTAAAGGGCATCTGGACCATAAATAAAGGAAATCATTTTACTAATCCTAGCGGTCACTCAAACAGGTAGGGAACAGCTGGAACTCTCTTCAGGGTCAGAGGCTCCAGCAAGCATCATTTTGTATGTTTCCCTTCCACGTTAATAGTGTAACCAGGAGCAGGGTCCAGGTACTCTAGCCAGGCTTTTAGGGCTCCCCCAGCAAGCCCTGGACTCCTGGTCCACACTAGGTAGAGCCATCTTGCCAATGTGACCTTGGCACAGCATACTCTGGAGACCTCTCAACAGCAGATTGGATGATAAAAATATGATCATCTCATTAGGTGCAGAAAAAACATTTGACAAGATTCAACATGCTTTTATGATAAAAACCATCAACAAAGAGGGTAGAGAAGGAACACACCTCAATATAATAAAGGCCATAAATGAGAAACCCAGAAAGCATCATATTTAATGGTAAAAAGCTAAGAGCTTTTCCTCTAAGATCATGAAGAGGCCAAGGATGCCCAGTCTTGCCACTTGTATTCAACATAAGATGGGAAGTCCTAGCCACAGCAAACAGACAGGAAAAATGTAAAAGACACCCAAATTAGAAAGGAGGAAATAAAACTGTCACTATGTGGAGATAACATTGTATTATATATATAAAACCCTAAAGATTCTATCAAAAAACTATTAGAACTAATAATTGAATTTATTAAAGTTGCAGCATACAAAATTAACATGTAGAAATTGGTTGCATTTCTATATACTATTAATGAACTATCAGCAAGAAAAATTATGAAAACAATCCCATTTATAATTGTATCAAAAAGAATTCAATACCTTGGGATAAATGTAACCAAGGAGGTGGGACACCTGTACAGATATACCTCAGAGACACTGAGGGTTTGATTCCAGACCACTGCAATAAAGTGAATATTGCAATAAAGTGAATAAAATTAATTGTTTGGTTTCCCACTGCATGAAAAAGTTACACTATGCTGTAATCTATGAAGTGTGCAATAACATTATGTCAAAAAAAACAATGTATATACCTTAATTAAAAATACCTTATTGCTCAAAAATGCTAACCATCATTTGACCTTCCAGGGAATGGTAATTACTGATCACAGATCACATAACAAATATAATAATATTTAAAAATTTTGATAAATTGTGAGAATTACCAAAATATGACAGAGACACAAAGTGAGCAAATACTGCTGGAAAAATGGCACCAATGGGACTGCTCAATGCAGGATTGCCACAAACCTTCAATTGTACTAAATACAGCATCTCTGAAGTGCAATAAAGAAAAGTGCAATAATATGAGGTAAGCCTGTATGCCGAAAACTGGATGATCTTGATGGGAGATATTGATTACACAAATAAATGAAAAGATACACTGTGCTCATGCATTGGAAGAAATAATATTATTAAAATGTGTATACTACCAAAAACAATCTACAGACTCAATACAGTTCTCATCAAAATATCAATAGTATTTTTCACAGAACAAAGAAAAAGAATCCTGAAATGTGTATGGAACCAGAAAAGATCCCAGATAGCTAAGCAATTTTGAGAAGAAAACAAAGCTAAAAATATAGTGCTC
Source organism: Callorhinus ursinus (assembly GCF_003265705.2). Taxonomy (NCBI): domain Eukaryota; kingdom Metazoa; phylum Chordata; class Mammalia; order Carnivora; family Otariidae; genus Callorhinus; species Callorhinus ursinus. The sequence continues at coordinate 35,069,214 of NW_027397063.1, read as the reverse complement.
TCTAATTTGAAGCTGTATTTCAAAGCTACAGTAATCAAAGCAGTGGGGGACTGGCACAAAAACAGACACATAGACCAATGGAAAAGAATAAAGAGCCTGGAAATAAACCCACACATACATGACCAATTAATCTATGACAAAGGAGGAAAGAATATTTAGTAGGGTAAAGATAGTCTCTTCTATAAATGGTACTGGGAAAACTGGATAGCTATGTGCAAAAGAATCAAACTGGACCACTATTTTATAACTTTAAAAAATAAATTCAAAATGGATTAAAGACTTGAACGTAAGATCTGAAACCATAAAACTCCTAGAAGAAAACATAGGCAGGAAACTTTTCAACATCTGTGTGAGCACTACTTTTTGGACCTACTCAGGCAAGGGCAGCAAAAGTTAAAATAAAAAAAAAATAGTATTACATCAAACTAAAAAGCTTTTGCACAGAGAAGGAAACAATAAAATTAAAAGGCAAACTACTGAATGGGAGAAGATATTTGCAAGTCATACATCCAATAAAGGGTTAATATCCAAAATACATAAAGAACTTGTACAACTTAATACCAAAAAACAAACAACCTGATTAAAAAATGGGGGGAGGACTTGAATAGATACTTTTTCAAAGAAACCATACAGATGGCCAATAGGCACATGAAAAAATTCTCAACAGCACTAATAATCAAGGAAACGCAAATCAAAATCAGAGTGAGATACCACCTCTTCCCTCTTGGATTGACTATTATCAAAAAGACAAAAAGTAACAAGTGCTGGCAAGAACGTGGAGAAAAGAAAAACCTCATATGCCATTTGTAGCAATGTACATTGATTCATCTACTATGGAAAACAGTATGGAAGTTCCTCAAAAAATTAAAAATCAATCCAGCAATTCTGCTTCTGAGCATTTATACAAAGGAAATAAAAACACCAATCCAAAAATCTGTGTATGCACCCTTGTGTTTATGGCAGTATTATTTACAATAGCTAAGACATGGAAGCAACCTAAATGTACATCAATAGACCAATGAATAGGGAAGATGTGTGTGTGTGTGTGTGTGTGTGTGTGTGTGTGTGTGTGTGTGTAGAATAGAATATTAGCTATAAGAAAAAGGAAGAGATTCCGCCATTTGAGAAAACATGGATAGACCTAGAAGGTATTTATGCTAAGTGAAATAAGTCAAATAGAGAAAGACAAATACTGTATGATTTCAGTTGTATTGGGTAAAGAGGATTGAGAGGTACAAACGTCCAGTTTTAAAATAAATAAATCATGGGGATATAATATGTAGCATAGGGAATATAGTCAATGATAGTGTAATAACTGTGGGGTGACAGGTGGTAACTAGACTTATGGAGATAATTTCATCATGGATAAAAATACTGACTTACGATGATGTACTATTGATATAAACTAATAGGATATTATATGTCATTCTACTTCAGTAAAATATAGAAAGTGACTGTAAATGATGATCTCCATCCCTCATTCTGGGCAAATGAAAACTGATGTGGTTTTCTTTTTAAAATACATTTTGTAGGGGCACCTGGGTGGTACAGTTGGTGAAAAGTCTGACTCTTGGTTTTGGCTCAGGTCATGATCTCAGTGTTGTGAGATGAAACCCCACATGGGGCTCCATGCTCAGCACAAAGTCTGCTTAGGATTCTCTCTCCCTCTCCCTCTGCCCCTCCTGCTCATGCTCACTCGTTCTCAGTCTCTCCCTCTCTCAAAGAGATAAATAAATCTTTAAAAAAATAAAATAGATTTTGCAAACACACACTCATGAAAATGAAAAGAAAGAAAAGGACCAAAATCCATCAGGTTGTTGTAAGATTATTTATAATGCATGCAATAGATAAACTTCAACCAATACTGTTTTTTGATGCCAAACATGTTGTTTTCTTTTAATTTATAAAATGTATTAAAAAGTTTTCTGTTTATATTGATAAGTATAGCCTATGTAATGAAATAAACATAATTCTTTTTTTTTGCCTCAAAAAGTGACACTCATTCAAAGAAAAAGAAAAAAAAATGAGAAGAGTCCATCCCTTGGCTCTCTTCCCTCCCCTTTCCTGCTCCTCTTCAGCCCTCCACAGACTGAACCCTGGGTAGGGCTAGGTACCAAGACAGCCCCAAATGAGGTCAGTAACTTCAGAGGCATCTCCTCAATGAAGGTGTTGTAGAAGGTTTCAACATCTTGAAGAATCCTCTTTTCTTCTTCTGTCACCATGTTAACAGCCACACCCTTATAGCCATACCTGTCCACCAAAACATGGATATAGTTTTCCTGTTGGTGGGAAGGTCATAGTTGATGACTAAAAACACCTGCTGTCCATCAGTGACTCTGGCCAGCCAGTCTGTGGTAATCAATATTCTGCTAGAGCCAGAGCAGAACTCCCTCATGATTACATCTTGTTCCGTTTGGTCCATATCTCTGTGCATGGTGGACATGGTGAAGTCTCAGGTGTGCATCTTCTCGGTGAGCCAATGAACTTTCCCTCAAGTGTTGATAAATATGACTGCCTAAGTGATGGTCAGGGTTTCATACAAGTCACAGTCTCCAGGTTCTATTCTTCTCATTCCACATTGATGTAGAACTGGCAGATACCCTCCCCAGGGTCAGCTCCTCTTTTTTGACCAGAATCTGAATGGGTCCCTCATGAACTTTTTAGTCACCTCAAGCAATCAGAAGACATTGTAGCTGACAGCAAAACCACCTGGCTGTTGCTGTTGAGCTTTTGGAATATTTCATAGATCTGGTCCTTGAATCCATGGCTTAACATTTTATCAGCTTCATCCAGTACAAACATCTCGATATAATTGGGAAACAGATATCTCCAGTTAAGCATATCAAGCACATGATCTGGGGTACACATGATGATATGGGGAGCTTCCATCTACAGCTTCTGACCTCAGCATGTACATTGGTCCCCCCAAGGCAGGCATGGCAAGAGGCATCCATGTAATCCTCCAAGGTCATGACTACCTTTTTTGTATCTGCTGAGCCAATTCTCTCTTGGGCACCAGGACCAAGGCCTGTCTAGTCTTTAGATCCAATTCAATCTGTTGCAGAATCAGCATTGCAAAAGTGGCTGTTTTCCCAGTCCCAGATTGGGCTTGAGTGATCACATCATAACCCTTGATACAAAGAAAATGGCTCAATGCTGGATGGCAGAAGGTTTCTTGGAACCATAGGCATAGATGCCACAGAGAAGGGACTCAAGAGAAGTTCATGTCACCAAAGCTGTCAATCTCATTTCAGTTACTCTCAATGACCCCTTCAGGCTCCATCCCCCTGGGCCACTGTCTCTGGATCAGAAATCCTGATCCAAAGACGTGATCCTCAGAAACTCAAATCAACATAATTTTTTTAAAAGATTTTATTTACTTAGTTGACAGAGAAAGAGAGCACAAGCAGGGGTGAGTGGGAGAGGGAGTAGCAGGCTCCCTGCTAAGCAGGGAGCCTGATGTGGGACTCAATCCCAGGACCCTGTGATCATGACCTGAGCTGAAGGCAGACACTTAAGTGACTGAGCCACCCAGGTGCCCCTCAAATCAACATAATTCTTAATATTGAATTGAAGGAAAATAAAACAGAAGAAATACATTTCTTATGATAAAGGGCAGAGTATTGTTAAACATATTCTTAGTTGGAACTCACATAAGTTTGCTAAAACTCTATGCCAATGACTACACTGTCTCATACCAACTGAAGGTTGACATATGTATAGCCATTAAGCACCAACTTTCACCTCAGTAACATTTTTCTCATATTCTCCATCAGATTATTTTTAAATGTTTTACAAAAATTAGAGATGACAAAATTATAGGCAAATCACATTTCACTGATTGTGAAGATTCAACTCTTCTTATTTTAAGGACATATATTTTTCTTTATCAATGAATTAATTTTTTAAATAACTTTTGCCCAGATGCCCATGTGGCATATAACCATTGACTTGTAAGAACTTCTTTTAAAATTGTCACTTTATGGTAGACATTTTGAATATGTTTTCTTTACATATTACATTTAAACATGGCAAAATTTCAACATTACAAATGTATATGTAATACATTGTACCAGTTCCCATCAATAAAGGTAAATATGTTTATAAAATAATGGTGCCTGTTTTCAGAAGATAAGTATGTTTATGTATATATACCTACCTATTTATCTACTGAGGTATCTCTGTAGACATAACTATTGATAGAGGTTGAATAAAATGGTATCCTAAAATAGATATCTTCATATAAATTAATTTTTTCAACTTACAATATATTTTGAGTATTTTAAATATATGCCGATGTGGATAAATCGCTTCACTATTAATGACAATAAAATATTCCATTCTTGGGATGTTTGGGTGGTTCAGTCAGTTAAGTGTCATGGGACTCTGGATTTTGGCTCAGGTCATGATCTCGGGGTCGTGGATCCAGCCTCACATCAGGGTCCACTCTCAGCAGGAAGTCTGCTTGAGATTTTTTCTCTCTCCCTTTACCCTGTCTAAAATAAATAAATAAATCTTTAAAAAATATTCCATTCTTGATATGCTCTATTTCTACAAATTATTTAATAAGCTTACTGGCATTTGAATAATACTATTCATGAATTTACTACCACAAATATGTCTTGCAATATATCTAAATTAGTAATTGTTTTACAAAAGTGTTTTGGTTAAAAGTTAAACTACAACCTAGATGAAAACAATAACAAGGTTTTGTGTATGGTGTGTGTATGTCTGTGTGTCTGTGTGTCTATATGAAAAGAGGATAAAAAAAAGGAGATAAAATTAAATAGGTACTAATGTCCTTGCAGAGAGTAAAACTGGTCATATAAAACTTCAGCTTTTATTAGAAAATTTAAGTTTAATGTGATCTGTCAAATATGTACATAAAATTAATAAGAAAATTTTGAAATAGAATATGTAGGTTTAAATATTTTAACAGAATGAAGCAATGAAAACTAAAATCACCAAAATGTAGGAAATGGCACATATAAAACAAGCAAATAAAATGACAAATAAGACAACATAAAACAAAAATAAGAAATATATTTAAACTCATCAAAAATCAGTATGCATACGAATGGTTTAAGCCTACTGATTAAAACACACTAGCTTCCTATTGGAATCTTACTGTCTCCTCTCTAAAGCTATATATTTTTGCACAATAGGATTTTAAAACAAAATGATACAAAAAGTTTAAAAATAAACAGAATGGAAAGATCAACTAAGTATATATGCCAAAATTAAGGTGGATATCATATTATTCATGCTGGAAGAACTAATCAAGTATTTAAGATGTACAGCATTGAAAAAACAAAACATTTATATATATATTATAAACATGTAAGATATAAACATATATATGCATATGAATATATATATAACTTTCCACACAAATTGCCAACCCCATTCCTGTGTCCTTTTGATATGAATACATTCATATTTGATCAGTTCCTTGTGTGCATTTTTCATTTTCTCTATTTTCCCTGTTCTCAGACTTGGAAATAGCTATTTCTTCAAGTCTCACCTCTTCATTATATTGGAGAATGGTTTTTAGAATCAAGATCCGGGTGCTACATGTACATATTACTCCTGGGAGGTCACTGTTTCTAGGTTGTTTCAGTAGCAAAAAACCAGGGAATATGTACACTTTAAATTACAACTTACATTCTTATTTCTAACTCAAATTTAACAAGGTTTTTATTTATTTTATTTAGACTTTTATGCTACAAAAACTATTTTATTTAATACTCTTATACTATTAAAACTAGTTCCAAATAACCTCAGTATATTTACATACTTTTTTATAACATACATTATGGAATAATTTTAAATTCATTTATACATTTACTGTAGTTTTAAGGAATGTACTTTAATGTAGCTTAAAATTACATTGTCAACATTATTACTAACAATAAACCTATTGTGCATTTTTACTGAAAATGTACCAAAAGTTTATTTATAGTTCATTTTGTTTACATATATATATATATATTCAAATCCATATAGAGAATTGTGTTAAAGTTACTTGAAATATTATTTATGCCTTACAGCTGTATTATCAATTTAATGTAGAGTTGGAGATACTTTCTAATGTTTGTGTTTAATTTTGCATTTATTTTTCCTATTTTCCCAAAATTTATTTATTTATTTGAGAGAGAGAGAGAGAGCACATGAGCACTGCTGGGGGAGAGAGAATCCCAAACAGATTCCCCACTGAGCAGGGAGCCTGACACAGGGCTGTATCTCACAACCCTGAGATCAGGACACAAGCTGAAACCAAGAGTTGGTCACTCAACCAACTATGCCACCCAGGCACCCCTATTTTTCCTACTTTTTAAGGTATTTTCCTATTTTTGTGGGTGAATTTCATTTTTGGAAATGTAAAAGAAATATGGTTCAAAGTCAAAATCATATAAATGTAACTGCTTCTCTGTACTCCCCTTTTTCTAAGTTTTGTATAAAATTAAATAGTTCATATTTCATTCTTGTTTCTCTTGAGAAATTAAATATGTATGTTAATCTTATTTAGCTCCTTATAGTAAAGAGCAAGAGCATACTATATTAGCTTTTCCTCCCACCTCCACCCCCCAATGTTACTCAGTCTGACTTCATCAAGTTCTTCCTTATTCTTTCTCACAATAAAGTGATAGGTTTTTTGTAGATAACAGTAACACAGTTTAGACTCTAATGACAGGTTCTTTCTTTCACTCCCAATCTCCCTACAAAAATAAACAGAATAATTAGGTCTTGTTAGTTACCGTTTAAACACACAAACACACACATACACACACACACACACACACACACACGTATACCAAAAGATTCACACATGTAGAATATGGGTCTGAATCATTATACACATACTTATATGGAAAAATTCTAAAGGATTTTATGGGTTCCAAACCAGTTTTCAGTATTTCCTTCCTTAAAAAATAGTGATAAAAAGCTTGTCTATGTCAAGAACATTTCTTCTGGTCTACTCTTGATCTGTGGTGTTTCACTGCGTGATAAGAGAGACTATCATTCTTACGGCATCCTCATTTCTTTCTGCTTATACCTTGGCAAAAAGCATATTCTTTTAGATTTTTTCTGTGCTCAAGGGGAATGGCCAAAGTTTGTCTCTTTATTCTTACATAATCAGCTGTATTTTCTTGTCACAGTGATCAGTGTTGTTTCTACAGTGTTCTCTGCATACACTAAAGGAGCAGGACAGAGTGAAAGAATAATCTCATAGCCTGTGAGCTATAACTAAAAATCAGTCTTCATTTTCCTGTTACATAGTGGTATATATGATGGGGTATTTACAAGAACTCATTCTAAAGATGTTTACAAGAATGTATTCAAGTCCCAGGTTTTGCCCTTATTGGCTGTGTTGTCTCAACCATTTTATTTTACTCCTCTAATCTTTGGCTTCGTTGTCTACAACATAGAGAAAACGTAATAACATAATGGTTATTGTATTTACATAATTATTTGTATATTACTTAATTTATATAATATATAATACTATGACTAGATGGTTGTTAGAATTAAATGGGATTATATATATCATATAGGAAATAGTCTGACCCATAAGAAATGGTCAGTGTTAGAGCTTATTTGTACAGCTGCTTTATTAGTTGTAATTAAAGCACTCTATGAACACTGTTAGTAATAGCCAGAAAGCTATATGGTAACTTCATGCTAGAATTTGGTTAGTTAGTTATGTTACTATCATTAACATGAAAATGTTTATGACATAAATTTTACTGAAATATAAGAAGATGCAAATTTGCATATAGTGTTCAATGTAAAAATAAAAGAATATTAAAGGAACATAAAGTATTACTAAACAACAAAGAAAGGTTTGTGATAGTCCTCACGTGAATACTTTAACATAGGAATATATTTTAGTTAAGCAATAGGTATTAATATTATAATAAAATAGTAAATAAATTAAAAAAAAAACTTACCCAGAAAATTGTATCATGTTTTTAAATAGTGGGCTTAGGAAATGATTCATCCTTTTTTCTCCAAAACACAAATATGTTTTTAAAAACTTAAACTGTTACTTATTAAGAACATGAAAGTGATCTGCAGATTTTACATAACAACGTATGCAGACCACCATACTTTGAAGGAGCATCTAAAGCCTTCTCAAATGAAATGTCAAGGTTAACTGTCTAAGCCATCTAGGCCATCCCCTCCTTGCCGACTGCACAATATTTATCGTGACAGATGTCAGCTTTATAACGCTTGTGAGAAGTTTGTGGCTTTCATTACCTGGATTTACAATAGTGTGCAACAGAGGCTTAAATTGCAGTATGAGCCATGACAGCTGGCAAAAACATGCCAGAGGACAGCTTTGTCAAACCTAGAAAGCTCAAGAGAAGTTCAGTGGAGTCAATGAAAAACTTAAAAGTTGCAGAGCCTACAGACAAAAAAGAAGAAGACAGCCAAGTCTCCAAGCGCCTGCATTGGTGTCACATGTGTCTGTGGACAGAGTAGTGTTAGCTGCAATCATGCAGAATATGTGCAGAGTGTGTATATTAGTTACATGTGTGTTCAGTGGATTTATGTCTATATTTTATCCTCCTGTATTTTATGCCTATATTTTATAAATTGATTTGATTTGCTTCAATTTGTGAATTTGCCAATAAAAAAAAGAGAAAGAAAAAGAAACTTCTGTCTCAAGTAATTCCCATGAAAATAAAATAGGTGAATGCAAACTTTCAGTTAGTCTTTGCCTCTGAGAAATTTAAAGAAAGATGAAGATCATTTAGAGGAAACTGTAGTTCTAAGAAACAAAGGATATTCTCTGAAGTAGAGAGGCAAAAGTAAATTATGAAGTACAGTTTCTACCCCTAATTGGAAGACAATCAGAATATCCTACTGTGGTTGTCATTGAAATAGTCTCATTAAAAATAAACTGGCAGTAAAAGTAAACCTAGCTATATTGACTTTCGGTACAAAACAACAGTATATTTAAAATAGATATGGCATTGTTCTCTCTTTAAACTGAATTGAAAACAATCTAAAATATTATGACATGATACTAATCATGATAAACAGAGCTGTAATACATCTTTTAAGCACACTCATGAACAGATACAGGACAAACATTTCATTTAGTTTTTGGTTCTTTTGAGAGTCATTAGAAACAACTCCTATTGGTATTACTTCATTACTTCAGGTTTATTAATGTATCGGATGCTTCATATTTATTCACAAGAGTCAGTAGCAAAATAAAAAGCAAAAGGATTTTTTTTTTACATATATTGGCATTCTACTTGTGTAGTTAAAAAATGGAGTAAACACAGATATAAAAGTGGTATTATATACTATCTCAGCTGTAGGGAATTTTATGCTTTAATTTGTGATAGAAACTCTATGTAAATAAAATAATTGGACATTAATAAAACAGCATATAAGAATCACTAGCAAAGGAGATGAAACATGAACATATGCATATAGCTAAGGAAAACGAGGAGAGCCTTTGAAATAGTCAGGGTTCTCCAGACAAAACAGGTTGTGTGTATACATATAGAAAGAGAGAAGAGAGTGTGGGGGGAGAAGTTAAGGGAACTGGCTCACAGAATTGTGGAAGCTGACAAGTGCAAAATCTGCAGTGTTATGTCAGCAGCCCAGAGACCCAGAGAAGAGTTGATGTTGCGGTTTCAATCTGAAGACAGGCTGGAGGCAGGATTCCCTCTTTCTCAGGTGACGTTAGTCTTTTTTTGTTAAGAACTTCAAATAACTGGATAAGGCCCACCTACACTGTGGAGAGTAATTTACTTTACTCAAAGTAAAGGGAACTAAATGTTAATCTCCGCTAGGAAACACCGTCACAACAACGTCTGAGTGATATTCAAATACCTGGGTTCTTTGGCCAATTTGACAAATAAAATTAACCATCACACTCTCTCTTGGGTTGCTTTCTCTGTTCAGTGGTTAGTTGATTTTTTTAACTAGTTTTTGAAAGATGTTGCAAGTACAAGTAACCGGGTAGACAGCTTTCAGATTTAGGTCACTACTCACTATTTCTTACCTATCTGTAGTATATACTCAGTAACCTATTTTGTAAAGTTGAGCTCTTCATGATTCTTTTTTTTTTTTTAAACATTTTATTTATTTGACACAGAGAGAGAAAGATAGCCAGAGAGGGAACACAAGCAGGGGGAGCGGGAGAGGGAGAAGCAGGCTTCCCGCTGAGCAGGGAGCCCGATGCGGGGCTCCATCTCAGGACCCTGGGATCATGACCTGAGCTGAAGACAGAAGATTAACAACTGAGCCACCCAGGCGCCCCAAGCTCTTCATGATTATTTCACCTTGAGACAGAACTAACCAAATCAAGGACACAGTACTAATTTTCACAAATACACTTAGTGTTGTGATCTTTAGAACACTACATTAATGAGAAAGGACATAGACATTATTCTGAAAGTTTTCTTTCTTTTTTTCAGTAATGACTTTATACCATAAGCCTAATATTATTATTAGGATAATACCATAAAAATATACCATTCTCTTTTTGCTGTTGATAAAAGTATACTATTCTTTTTTCCCCATTGAAAATTGTCATTAATTATGAAGGGGATTTTCCAAGGATGTCTATATATCAAAAAATATTGCTCAAAAACTATGAAAACCTGTCCAGTTAATCAAAACAATTGGTTGAAAAACTCACTTTAAAAATTTAGGGACATCCAATTGATAAATGTATGGATAAAGAAGATGGGTGTGTGTGTATGTGTGTGTATATACATATATATTTATAAATATAAATACATATAATGGAATATTTCTCAGCCAATAAAAAAAGAATGAGATCTTGTCATTTGCAATAACATACCTAGAGGATATTATGCTAAGTGAGACAAAGATAAAAACTATATGATTTCACTTATATGTGGAATCTTAAAATAATAAAACAAACAAAAAGCAGAAACAGACCCATAAATACAAAGAAAACTTGCTGGTTGCCAGAGGGGAGGGTGGGAGGGATGGGCAGAATGGAGGATGGGGAGTGGGAGATACAGGGTTTCAGTCAGGAAATGAATAAATTATGGGGATAAATGGTACAGCATAGGGAATATAGCCAATGGTATTGTAATAGCAATGTATGGTGACAGATGGTAACTACACTTGTGGTGAGCATAACTATACAGATTTGTCAAATCAATATGTTATATACCTGACACACACATAACATTGTGTGTCAGCTCTACTTCAGCTAAAAAATAAAAACTCATAGAAAAAGAGAATAAATAGGGATATCCACATATGATTAAAATGGCAAAACTGTTAGCAACTAGCCGCTCCTAATAACTATGATAACTATTTTCAAATAATGCATGATAAGCAAAGCAACACTGTTATCACTGAAAGAAGGAAAAACTGGCAGATGGCTCTGTAACCTCAGTTTTATGCCTAGAGACCTTTCTGGAGTGCTGCAAGTCCAAATAGAGCAGAAAATCACACTGAGTTGAAACTAAAGAGATCAATGTTATGTTATTGAGGCTATTGGCTTTATGGGGCAAAAACTGAAGAAGAAATTATACAATGAAGGGAATCCAGGAATGTGCACAGGGGTTGTCTTCTGTTTAGCTAAATATTAAGCTGTGAGTTATACGAGGAGATTCTGCAAGGCTAACCACTCCACAACCAAAGGAAAAAAAGAAAAAGAAAGGGGAGGAAAAAGGAAAGAAAAAAACAAAACAAAATAAATCTACCAAAGAAGAGCTACTGCAGAGACGTGAGCTGAACAATTGTTTGGGTTCAAACACAGCTGCTAGATGTTCAAATTCCCATGAGCTAGAGTGGAGAGATCTAATTTATACTCCAGGCATTCAGTAAACTCCCAGAAAGGCAATGCATTAAAAATAAGACATATAGCCCTAGAGAAAGCAACCCCAGACTTATCTCAGAAAAATCTAAAAAGATCAAAACAATCAAGCTCATCTGCAAATTAATCAACTACCTGACAGAATAAACCTTCACCTGCTCTTAAGAGAACAAAATCCAAACATTCATAGCCTAACACACGCAATGTTAGTATAAAATAGCAAATTACTGATTTTAAAAAAAGGAGAAAAGCCAATCAAAGGACACAAACTCAGAAATGATAAGCATGATGGATTTTGCTGACACAGATTTAAAAATACTTTTTACAATTATGTTTAAGAATTTAAAGGCAAGGGGAATTAAAGGAAAAAATAAAGGACTTCAATACAATACCAATACAATACAATACAATCAATCAAATATATAAGAAAGAGAACCACATATAAATTACTGGGCTGCAAACATTCATATAGGGTTAAACAATAAATTCTCTTGAAAAAATGACCTTTAGATAAGCTATTTCAAACAAATACAAACTGAACTTGAAACCACTTAAAATAAAAACTATCTAAATAAAATAGGAGAAAAAAGACAAAAAAAAATCAAACAAGGTATCATTGAATTTAGCCAATAGCAATAACTCTATCATATATGTATTAACATTCCCACATGAATAGAGAGAAATATTAGGGCAGAAAAAAAAGGCATTTAAAGAAATAGTGGACTTTTTTTTTCAAACTTAGTGAAATCTATAACCCTAATGATTTGAGCAGCTTAACAAACTCTAATCAGGATAAACACAAAACAAAAACACATTGGAAGATCATAATCAAATTACTAAGAAATGATAATAGAATAGATTAAACACAGTCCAAATAAAAATGAGACATTATATACCAGGAACAAAAATAAGGAATATCACTAACTTCTTAAAAGAAACAATGCAAGCCAGAAGATAATGTTTTAAGGTCCAAAGGAAGTAAGAGAGGACTGTCAAAATAAATTTCCTTATTCAGTAATAAATATGCTTCAGAAATGAAAAGAGTATAAACATCTTATAGAGAAAAAAACAAAACTGACAAAATTTGTAACTAGGAAACCTGGAAGAGAAAACACTTCATTTTTTAAAAAAGATTTATTTATTTATTTTAGAGAGAGAGAGAATGGGAGCAGGGGGAGGGGCAGAGGGAAAGGAAGAGAGAGAATTATAAAGCCGACTCCCCACTGAGCATGGACCCAGGCATGGGGCTCAATCCCCAGACACTGAGATCATGTCCTGAGCCAAAATCAAGAGTTGGACACTCAACTGACTGAGCCACCTTGACGCCCTGAGAAAATACTTTAAAGAGAGTTTTTAATGTAGAAGAAAAAATACCATATAGAGATTTGGATGTAGAAAAACTATGAACACTATTTATTGACATCTTAAAAATAATAGCAATATACTGTGGGATTTAATATATGTATAGATAAAATGTATGAAATCTACAAAGGAAGAAAGGGGCAAATGAATGTATGTTCTTGAAAGGTTTTTATATTATATGTGAAGGAATGTAATATTAATTTTATGTAGACTGTGATAAGTTGTGATTGAAAACTGTAATTCCTAGAGCCAACACCTACACAAAGTGATAGAACCAGTACAATATTAAGTAGAATATTTAAAATAAATTTAATCCTAAAGGAAGCAGAAATAGAAAAAGATAAGACAAATATAAATCAAAGTTGGTAACGTTAAATATATCAATAATTATTTTAAATTTAAATGAACTGTATACTTCAATAAAATGTAGAAGTGTTTCATTTGTATCCAAAAGCAAGACTAACCTATATGCTAATTATAATACTTTCATTTTAAATATAAAAACAGGGGGCACCTGGGTGGCTCAGTCGTTAAGTGTCTGCCTTCAGCTCAGGTCATGATCTCAGAGTCCTGGGATCAAGCCCCACATCGGGCTCCCTGCTCGGCAGGAAGCCTGCTTCTCCCTCTCCCCCTCCCTCTGCTTGTGTTCCCTTTCTCGCTGTGTCTCTCTCTGTCAAATAAAAAAAAAAAAATCTTTAAATATAAAAACAGGACAAAAAAAAGGACAGGAAGACAAAAATCAGCAAGTACTAATAGAAAGTTACCAGGAATATATTGTTGATTGTATTATTATCAGACAAGAGAAACTGGGCAATACCAAGAAAAGTTGCCATAGATCGGTGAGTCTCTTAATAAGGAAAGGATCATCAAGGAGACATAACAATTCTGAAAACCTAATAATAGAGCTTTAAGATAGATCAGTCTAAACTGACAACTCTAAGCTGAAAATAGACAAACTAATGTTATTATTGGAGATTTCAACATCTCATCTATCAATAATTGTTAGAAAAACATAAAAAGGGGCGCCTGGGTGGCTCAGTCATTAAGCGTCTGCCTTCGGCTTAGGTCATGATCCTGGGATCCTGGGATCAAGCCCCACATCCAGCTCTCTACTCAGCGGGAAGCCTGCTTCTCCCTCTCCCACTCCCTCTGCTGGTGTTCCCTGTCTCATTGTCTCTCTCTCTCTCTGTCAAATTAAAAATATATATATAAAATAAAAAAAAAGAAAGGAAAACATAAAAAATCAGTAAGAATATGGAATATCTGAACAATTTTCTAACCAAATTGTCATTTATATACTCCCAAAACAGCAGAATACATTTGCCATTGAAAGATACACCATAGATAGTGTGCATAGTGGTAAAGATCAATATATAGATCAATAAAAAAGAATAGAGAGTGAAGAAATAATCACAGATTTATATTCTATAAAATGCCATGTTAGTTAAATGGAAAAAAAAAGATAGTTTTTCCAATAAATGATACTTAAACAACCGAATACCTCTATGGACAAAAAACAAAAACACTTCCTCAAAAAAAAAAAAAAAGATGGGCAAACAATTTTGAATAGACCATTCACAAAAGAAGATTGATGAATGGCCAATAGGCACATGAAAATGTACTCAAAATTAGTCACTCAGAAATTCAAATTCAAACCATAATGAGATAACATTTCCAAATTACTAGATTTGCTAGAATCAAAATGCTTGACAATACCTAGTGTTGGCAAGGGTGTGGAGCAAAAAGAACTCTTAGAGATTTCTGATTGAAATGCTCAATGATACAGCCATCATCAACTTGTAAACAAACACATTGTGATATCCTAATTTTACAGAATATTACTCCATAGCAAAAATAAACATATTTAAACATTGAAAAACATGGAAGAATTTCAAAAATCATGTTACATCAAAAAAAAAAATCAAACACAAACAAGCATTATCATATCATTTATACAAAATTATAGAAAAGGTAAAATTATAGGGAGAAAAAGGTGATGACTGGTTCCCAACAGTGAGGAAGGAAAGCCAGAGGAGACATGGACTGCAAAGGAGCCCAAGGTTATATTTTAGTTGGTTGGAAATGCTTTGTATCATGATTGATGAGATAATGACTATATGTAATTGCCAAAATTCATCAAAGGCACACTTAAAGGGTGAAATTTATTCTAGTTTATTTTTATACTGACTTTTTTTCAGCTAAAATAAAGTTCATATAATTCAGAAGCTGAGATTATACCTCTTCTTTTGTAAAAATTGAAGCTCACTTTGTCCATGCATATATTTTCTGTTTCCTTATCACTTTCATGTACAGTGGCTACTGATGTGCTTCTACTCCTAATAGCAATTGCATCTTCTTATCAAAGGACCTGCCCTTAAGCCTGCCTGATCATATTCTACCCGTTTTAACAGGTGGGTAAGCCAGCATCCCCTCAGCCTTTTGTAACCCAGAGATTGACAAATGTGTCCGCTCCTCTCTTTCTGGTCAGAACCACTCTGAATTGCTACTTACATTATTCCAAGAGATCTCTGCACAATGAAACTAAAATTTTCCTACAAAGGACTTTGTCTTTACTGAACCTTGCCCCAGTTGAGCAATTTCCTTACTCTCCTTCTGATTTTTACTAGAAACCTCTTAATTACTTACACATAAATGTTTATCCTTGGATCTTCATTGATTTAAGCCAACCTAAGTAAAAGAAGACATTCTTTGGTACTATTCACAAGTCTCCCAGTTGAAAGAAGAAAATCCAATTAGACTCAGATAAAGTTTAAAATAAAAAAGAATTGTGTTGGCAGAAGTGCCTGGACTGTCAAGACTCTCATGATCTTTTATAAGTCTTTCTTTTTCTTTGTATCAACCTAAATTTTCTTCTATTACATAGAGTTACCACTACACAATTTATGGGGAGATGAGGAAGGAGAAGCAAATACATCACCACCAGAGAATATCTGAAACCAACTCTGCAAGATCTAAAGTGACAGTGAAGGGATTTATTGTTAAGCTGCTATATCTTAGGGAGGTAAAGTAAATGTTTCTGTGTTTGTTTTAAATATTGTTTTCTCTTTCTAATGTGTTTCTATAGAAAAATACAT
This sequence comes from Callorhinus ursinus, assembly GCF_003265705.2. Lineage (NCBI taxonomy): Eukaryota > Metazoa > Chordata > Mammalia > Carnivora > Otariidae > Callorhinus > Callorhinus ursinus. Next base: position 35,052,933 of record NW_027397063.1, on the reverse strand, counting down.
ATTGAGATATACTTGAGATACTGGCTTTACTGAAGGACAGGGAACATACTGCATTGTATATGGCAGGCATTTATTAAATATTTGTTAATTTCTTGTTGAATCATAGTAAAAAAGTGGTCTAAAAGAAAAAAAAAGATGAAAATCTTCTGGTAGAAATCTGTTAAGCAAAAAAAATATTCACAGTGTTTATTACTTTAAAAAACAAATGCATTTTACATGATTCTTAGGTTGTAGAATCCAAGTTTTTCTTGCCAATGTGCAGGCACTGATCTTCATAAAATGAGAGGGGAATAGCAATAAAGCAACAAAGTTGAGTTTTACTTGGTTGTTTGATTTCATTTTGTACTAAAATAGTGTTTTTGAGTGTGTTTACTTCAACTGATTATGGGGCAGACTATACATATGGAATATTGTAGGGATTTTTGTGGTCAAAAAGCATGAAACATCTGCATTATATAAAATGTATTGTTTTGAAATTTTTGTCTATTGCATTTGTATTTTTCATGATCAAATGTTTCACAAGTTGTCTAAATAATTATATTCTATTAAGATGATAATCAACTGAATAAGGGAAAAATGGAGAATGTTAAAATACCTCTGCTTAGGAAAAGGAAATTACAAACAGTACAGCTACCTCTTTAAAGTAATACTAACTACAGGGGAGCCTGGGTGGCTCAGTCAGGTAAGCGTCTGCCTTCGGCTCAGGTCGTGATCCCAGCGTCCTGGGATCGAGCCCCACGTCGGGCTCCCTGCTCTGTGGGAAGCCTGCTTCTCCCTCCCCCACTCCCTCTGCTTGTGTTCCCTCTCTCACTGTGTCTCTCTCTGTCAAAATAAATAAATAAAATCTTTAAAAAAGATAATACTAACTACAAATTTACCTTCTCCACTACTGGGATTATGTTTAGAAATATATGCCAGATGCCCATCAGGTTTTCTGTTATGGCATCAAAATCCATAACCACAAAAAATAAGAAATATTAATATTGTGAAATGATCCCTGAATGGCCTAATGTGATATTGAAGTATGTGTTGTTTTGGAGGTAAATAATTATGAAGATACTGATAATAATAATGATAGTAGCCAACGAGGGAGAAAGTAGGAAAGGAAAATGTAGCATTGAAGGAGAATGAAGTTAGGAGGGAAAATAGGTGGGGATGAGGAGAAAATGTAGGAAATGTAGAGAAAGGGGATGTAGGAAAGGTGTCAGGGAAGCAAAGACAAAAATGATTATTTTATTAATTTTATTAAAATTAGTTGAACACTTTGGTAATTACTTTATTGGTCCTTAAGAATTTGGAAAATTCTTAGATAATTAGAAAATTACCTTTAATTTCACTCAGTACTTCTTTTGATTTCTTTGTATATGAGGGGTTTTTTTAAGTGAGGAACAAGACAATATATTTAATAATTGAGATTCTAGTTTTAAAATATCAGTGTCATGTGATAAATATCAACATATGTATATCTGTATCCATATATATAATACACATACATTCAGATAGACATATATTCTTATCCATATGTATAAGTATGTGCATATAGACATTGAACTAAACAATTTTCTTTCTAGAATAAACCACATTTTCCTTCATTATAATTCAAAAATTTCACATAAATTTGCACAATTTTGAAAGAATTTCTTATATACCTGCCATAAAAACTGAATTTGGTAACTCTTCTCTCATTATTCTCATATATAGAGACAGTGTAGGACTTCGCCCTTAGCATTCTCTGTATAATGCTTTTTATTGTTTTTGGCTTGATAATTGGCAGGTTAATTTCTTGGGAGTATTGACAATATGTGCCAATATAACACTCAGGGAATAAATGACATATCCTGGGGTGGCCTTACAGGCAAAGTACTTATAAATTAAGTCAAACTTAGAATAAGTGGTACCAGGAAAGTAATGCAAATTGAAAAGTGATAAAAATCCTAGTAAATGGCTACTTTGCAAAATAAATGCACAACTAAGTTAGCATGAGATACAAATATGCATTAGAAGAAAACAAAATTTCCCATGAAATATGCAAAATGTCTGTGACTTTTTAGGTTGGCTTTTAAGAGTTAATTTATATTCAGAGAGACCTGCATAGTTCTATTCTCCCTGCATAGTTCAATGACATAAACGCTATTAAAAGTAAGGGACAAGGAACGCTGGGTATGTGGACAATAACTTTTTAAAAAATGCAGTCAGTGTTCAACACTCTAAGCTTCCAAGCTAAATACAAAGTTTAAAGATTCTCGGAACCTGGGGATTCTTCCTCAGCAAAACTTTTGCATTACTCCTCAGGTGAAGAAAAAAAAGTAATTCAAACCACTGAGGTATTGATTAATGTATGTACTAGGCCAAAGACAGCTGCAGTTGGGCCTACACTGAAGATTGTTCTATTCTTACTAGGAAAGTTAACAGGTTTGTGTGGAGTCTCAAAATATCTGAATAAGCAAAATGCATGTTCCTGTTCACTTCTTCCAAGTCCTTTCTATCAGATTCAGGTTATATTCTCAGTCACCTGCTTATTCCCAAGTCTTTGATCTCAAGGATGATATTCTTATCTCATTGAACAAATGTAAAACTTTAGAAATTAAAACACACATTTAATCAGATTATGTCACAAAGTACAGATTTAATTGTACCATTTAAGACAAACCATTTTTAGTCTATAAATCTTTTTTTTTAAAGATTTTATTTATTTATTCATGAGAGACAGAGGGGGGGGAGAGAGAGAGAGAGAGAGAGAGAGAGAGAGAAAAGGAGAGGGAGAAGCAGGCTCCCAAGGAGCAGGGAGCCAGATGCGGGACTCGATCCCAAGACTCTGGGATCATGACCTGAGCTGAAGGCAGACGCTTAACCATCTGAGCCACCCAGGCACCCTAGTCTATAAATCTTGAATGTTAATATCGACTTGCTTTTTGCTAAGGAAGATAGTAACACTTGTATGTAGCTCATCTTCTTGTTTTTCTTATATATTAAGCCAAAATATATTGAATATCTATTTCTAAATGTCATAATAAATTAAAATTCTATCAATTGTTTTTTTTTTTCCTCCTAGAAGATAAAAATATTATTCTACTTGTAGTTTAGAAGAAATTTTGTGCCATTCTAAATCCAACCCCAGGGGCAGAAAAGTACTCAGAAAGTTTAACAACTAGTCTCAAAAATGGCATCAAACCAAAAATTATACAAAAATAAAGGACTAATGTGTAGAAAGAATGTGCTTATCTGAAAAAATATAAAACTATAAAGACTCTATAAATTAGCAAAGGCTCCTACATGCAAAAATTAAAATTATAAACTGTGATAGTGATTAGACACTAAATCTCTTATAAAACTGAATTTTTTTTAAAAAGGGAGGAAGATGATTTTCCCAAAATATGTAATAAACCTGTATATGCACAGGTACACACGCATGCACATGCGCGCGCGCACACACATACACACACACACATACACACACAGAAATATTCACACAATATTATTTTCTCTTTCTATGGCCATACTTTCTAGAGTAGTATCAGTGTCTTCATTTTTCCTTTCAGCAGAACTACTTCTAAGCACCTGAACAGACTGAATATTTGAGGTATGTTTGAAAAAATTCTTTTGAAGAAAAAATGTTTGCAAAATAATATTAATAATCAGTATGCACCTATAGTGTCTCTCACTAAATATCTAAAAACATTGTCTATTTTGATAAACAGAAATACTTGTTTTTAAAATCTAAAACATCATATGTCATAGTTATCAAACATCCTTGATTTAAAATTTCATGTTGTAGGGAGGCTTAGAACAGAGGGAGAGAGTATTGTTAGACTTTGACTAACTTTGAGTAGAGTTACTTAGTGTCCATAGTTGTCACAATACAGTAAAAGTTATTATTGAGCTACTAGCTAGACAGTGTGGGGGAGAATTACAAATAATGTGGGAAGAAAATTGTTTTAAAGAGGAAATTAAGGAATGGATGAATAAACAAGATTAGAAAAGTCAGGGAAAGATTTGGGTTTCAGAACGTAGCTTCAGAAAGTTCCAAAACATTGCCTAAATAAAGCCAATATTTTAGATTTATATTTTTTAAGAATTGTGATCAAATATATAAAAAATATGTATCCAAATAACATAATTTTAAAGGAGTTTTAATTCATTTATTTTATCTGAGCCCAATCATCTTGATATTTGAGATTCTTTGCAATATTTTAAATTTTGTATTGAAGGCTTTTGGAAATCCTATTTCTATAACTTTACTAAAGCCAAATTTGCTCATGAGACTAATGGGGGAAAAAGGAAAACTTTGGGTGTGCCTTGTTTTAATGATAACACATTCTGGATAATTGAAATATTTAATTTGGAAGAAAAAGTTGACAGGCAGCAACATTTATGCAGCACTCACAACTGCATGCATAATAAATGCCAAGCAGTAAAACAACTTCAGTAATTATCATGCACAGCATTTTGAATACTGTGATGTTCAGTAAAAGAGAAAAGAAATGTAGAAAACCTATGTTTTTAAAATATACACTCATAATGAAAATATTGAGATCCTTTTAAACTAACTTTGTCACTTACTGAATTCCATTTTTATGCATCATCTATTTAAATGGCCTATATACAATTTGCTCTCAAAATTTTATGAGTTTATTATCAGAATGTAATTTATTCATTTATTATTTGCATAAAGCATGCAAGTTGTGCTTATGACCTGCATTAACACAGCTAAGGTTAAATAGCTGGTTGCATGATAGCTGTAGTGCTATTAAAATGTGTTGATACACATTTAATGAATAAAGAAAATATTCATTAAATTTTCTAATGTTTGTGTAAATTAAGTCTATTATATGAGTTATACAAAGACAAAATACCGTATCTCTAAGTTATTTCACCAAATTTCTGAGGTAGCATTGCAAAGCAGCTTTGGTACTTAGAAAATTGAACATAAATGCTCTCCTTATGCCTTTTGTAATCAAAGAAACAGAATAGCAGATAGGCGGAAGACTGAGTCTACAAAATATTTTCTAGAAATAATAAAAAGTGCAAGAGTCACAATGATTTGAACACTTACACCATACAGTACATTTTGTGCTTTTGTGCTACGTCCTTAATAGAGTTATCTTCCTGAAACATAAAGATTTTGTACGCTGTCAAATATGTGGTAACATTAAATGCTTTAAAATATCATATAAAATAATGATTGTTCCTACATTTTGCCAAACACGTGGCTAAAAATTTTTAAAGTACAGTTAATTATGCAACTGTTATTAAGCAGGTGGCAATTTGGCATCATGCAGATAAACTATCTGGTTGATTGACTAAAATTTCAAACTTTTCATAGGTCTCCATAGCATATAAATGTATCAGAGATTTTCAATATTAAAAAAAAAAAAACCAGCTTTGCTGTCGTGTTTTAAAATAGTGATGCACAAAGTATAGTACACTCTATAAAAGCTTTTTAAAATAGTTAATAAATATTTACCAGGTTTCATTGAGATTTTTCTCTTGTTATTTTGCACATATGATTTCTCAGAAAATTTGACAGTTTACTTTCTGTAATTGTATTCTATGTATATTTAATCCCTCTTCACTTTCTGCTTTGGACTTGACCTATATGCATTGGTGGCCACCTTGATGTCAAAAGTGTTACATGGTTTCAATGACTGACTACTATCCCACTAAACAGAGATTTAACATCCTTCTATATTCTGGAAAAGATCTTTTATTTCTACTACTTAATATGTTTAATTATAAAATAATATATATTATATATACATTTTTATATATGTAACATGTGTTGTACGTATATAATATGTATATAATACATGTCATATATAACATATTTCATATAATGTTACATGTATAATATATATTTTCATATATGGCATATATATTTTTATATTTAATATATTTTATATGCCATATATTATATATAATATATAAAATATGTTATATATATGCCATATATTATATATGTATTATATATTATATACAATATACATGTATGTAAAATCCCTACCAAAAAATATAATATTATAAAAGAAAATCAGGGAATATAAGCTAGCAATAACACATATGGAAAATAACCACAATTAACTTTCTGGAAATATACATTCAATTAACTTTCTGGAAATATACAAACAAGGTTTTGTTTGCACTTGTATGCACATGTGCACACGTAAACATGCAGGTATTTCAATTTTGAACCAAATTAGGCTAATAAAATATAGAGTTTCAGAATGTATTTTTTCCAGATTTTTATTTAAATTCCAGTTAGTTAACTTATAGTGTAACATTTGTTTCAGCAGAATGTACTGTTTTACTTAAAATTTTAAGATTTTGGAGTAATAATTCCTATGGAAACATGTTTTTTCCACCCTTAAAGGAAAATATACAACTTACTATTTATAGGTAGCCATAGAACATTTAAGAATATTTTTGAGTACTTTGCATATTCTTTTACAGGGTTAATGGAGGCAGAACTTATAATGTCAAAGTAAGAAGGTTTTCGCACAATACACGTTTCAATTTAGAAAACACTTTTCTCCTCCTACTAATTATCTGCATATTTTAAATATGTGCCATTCTCCACCAATAAAGTATATATTCCTTCACATGAGAAATGAGTTATATCTCATTCATCTTTGCACTCCTTTGTGAGGTGTATATTAGTTGATGAAGTTTTTATTGAATTAAAAAGTACCACTCTGATCTAGTCATTGGATTTATGTGTACAGATGAGGATCAGATACATTCTATTCCTTTTATTATTCCAAGTATAATCCACGAGTCCCTGTTTTTGGCACTGCACCTGTTTGTTTTTATCGTGGGAACTAACAGAATTGTCTCTGTTTATACTATTTTGCTAATCCTACTGTGTCTGGTTTTAAACAGTGAATAGTTGCTATTTTTAACAATTACTGTTTTTAAACAGGATATTTACTGTTTAGTTAGTATTGATAAAAATCAAAGGACACTAACATACTGAAACTAAGATAGCATTAGAAGTCAAGGAAAATGTCAGAGTCAGAGGATCCTGAGCTCACTTCCTCCCACAGACATACTGAGGTTACAACGACATATAATGTAACTCACTCTGAAAATGACCTGAACACTAACAGAACAGCACTTCCACAGCTAAAGATATAAAGAGAAAGCCACAGTGAGAAGGGTAGGAGGGGCAGAGACATGATTGGGGCCCAAACCCCCTGTGCAGTGACCCACAAGCAGGAGAGATATCACAAGCATGGAGATTCTCCCTGAGGAGCAAGAAAATCAAGCCCTACATCAGGCACATCCTACCCTGGGGAATCTGTATGGGTGATATTATGGGGAATCTGTATGGGATTCATTATGGGGAATCCCATAATGTCTGGCTTTGAAAATCAATGGGGCTTAACTCCATGAAACCAAAGGTTTATAGGAAATTCAGACTCTGCTCTTAACGGGCCAGTACACTATATCACTTAATCTGAGAACCAGCACAGAGGCAGCGATTTCAAAAGAGATTGGGTTATAAGTGAAGGCCATCTGTTGACTAATTTTAAGATGTGCTGGATGGGCAGGGAACTGTAGGAACTTTCTCCAGGAGTGGAAGTGCTCTTGGGCACGTCATATAATATGTTACATGTATAATATATAATATATATAATACATTTTTATATGTGGCATATATATTTTTATATATATGTATTTTATATATGTCATATATTATATATAATATATATTTTATACATATGCCATATATTATATATTATATATTATATACAATATACATGTATGTAAAATCCCTACCAAAAATATGATAATATAAAAGAAAATTAGGGAATATAAGCTAGCAGTAACACATATGTTGCCTTCCTTTCAGCCTAATTGGCCTGATGATGGTGGAAGCCCATTCTGACACTTCCCATTTAATTTGCTGATGCTGCACCCACCCTAGTGTTGCCATGCAAACCCAGCCCACATACAAACCTACATTTGCAAAGTGCATACCCTCCTGCCACACCCAGTGAGCAGCAACAGTCAGGACCAGCATCCCCCCACAGTGTCTACCACACCCAGTGGATAGTCTCAGCCAGAACCAGTGCCACTACAAAGCATATTCTGCATCAGGAAGGTTGTTACATTCTGCCAACCTGCACACCTACCAACAGTTATAGCCAGAACTCTCAGTGAGCTGTACCAAGAGATAATCCTACCTACCAGCATGCCTGCACCAGCTACAGGTGGGCTGCTAGCCGGCCATGCTGGGGGCCAACCCTGCACATCAGCATGCCTGCTGCAGTTACAGCTGGGCATCTTAGCCAGCTGTGCCAAAGGCCATCCCTGCCAACTGGTGTGCCTACAGTAGTCACAACTAATCATTGCATTCAACTAGGCTGGGCCCAGTCCCACACACCAGCATACACATGTAGCAGTCACAGCCCAGTCACAACAGGAAGGCATGCAAGCCTAACAGAAGGCATTCCTGGAGCACCTGATTCTGGTAACTAGGGAGGATTGTACCACTGGACCCCACAGGATGCCTTATACATAAGGGCACTACCTTCAAGACCAGGAGAAAACAGCTGACCTATTTAATACATAGAAACAAACAGAGAGAGACAAAATACAGAGACAGAGAAATATGTTTCAACCAAAAGAACAGGAAAAAAATCTCAGGAAAAGAACTAGAGATAATCCAATTACCTGATAAAGAGTTCAAAGTAAGTGTCATAAAAATGCTCACTGAACTTGAAAGAAGAGTGGATAAACTCAGTGTGAACTTCAACAAAGAGAACAAAAATATAAAAAAAAGAACTAATCAGAGTTGGAAGATATAATAACTAAAATAATACACTAGAGGGATTCAACACTAGATTAGAGGATGCAGAAAAATGGGTTAGCGATTCTAGAAGATATGGTAATGGAAAGCAACCGAATTGAACAGCAAAAATAAAACAGAATTTAAAAAATGAAGGTAGATTAAGAGACTTCTAGGACAACATCAGCATACTAACATTTACATTTAAGGCATCCTAGAAGGTAAAAAACTTATTTGAAGAAAAGAATAGCTGAAAACTTCCCTAACTTGGGGAAGGAAACAGGTATTTAGTAGCAGCACAGTGAACTCAAAATGAGATATATGCAAGGAGGTCCACACCAAGATACACAATAGTTAAAATGTCAAAGTTTAAGATTAAAAAAAAGAATTTTAAAAGCAGTAAGAGAAAAAGTGATGTGTTATACATAAGGGAAACTCCAAAAGGCTATCAGCTGATTTTTCATCAGAAATTTTTCAGGCCAGTAGAGGGTGGCATGATACATTCTAAGTACTGAAAGGAAAAAAAACAAAAAACAAAAACAAAACTAAACCAAAAATACTCTACCTGGCAAGGTTATCATTCAGAATTGAATGAGAGATAAAGGGTTTCCCAGACAAAAGTTAAAGACATTTATCACTGCTAAACCAGCCATACAAAATGTTAAAGGGACTTCTTTAAATAGAAAAAAAAAGCCATAACTAGAAGAAAATTATGAAAGGAAAATATTTCACTGATAAAAGCAAATATATAATAAAGAGAGTAGATCAATCACTTATAAAACTAGTATGAAGCTTAAAAAACGTAGTAAAATCAATTATACCTATAATAATTAGCTAAAGGATACAAAAATAAAGATGAAAAATGTGACTTATATACACAAAATGTGGAGGGGGAATTAAAAATATAGTGCTTTTAGAATGTATTCAAACTTAAGCAAACCATCAACTTAATATAGTCTTCTATATATATTTTATATAGAAGTCTTCTCTATATATATATGTATGAGTATATATATATATATATATATATATATATATATATATATATATGACAAAGAAGGGCATTAGATAATGATAAAGGGACCAATCCAGTAGGGGATATAACAATTATAAATAACTATGCTTCCAAAATAGAGCATCTAAATATATAAAACAAATATTAACAATGGGAGAAATAGCGATATAATAATAGTAGGGACTTTTTTTAAAGATTTTATTTATTTATTTGAGAGAGAGCATGCACATGAGCAGGGGCAGAGGGAGAAGAAGAAGCAGACTCCCTGCAGAGCAGGAAGCCCAACACAGAGCTCAATCCTGAGACCCCAGATCATGACCTGAGCTGAAGGCAGACACTTAACCGACTGAGCCACCCAGGCACACCATAGTAGGGGACTTTAACACCCCACTTAACATCAATGGATAGGTGAACCTAAAGAAAATCAGTATGGAAACTGTGGCTTTGAATGACACAAACGGACTCAGCAGTTATATATAGAACACTCCATTCAAAAACAACAGGATACACATTCTTTTTGAGTATATATAAAACATTCTCCAGGACAGATCATATTTTAGGGCACAAAATAAGTCAATAAATTTAAGAAGACTGAAATCATATCAAGCATCTTTTTCGACCACAATGGTATGAAACTAGAAATTAATTACAAAAAGTAAACTAGAAAAATACAATCACATGGAAGCTAAACAAAACGCTAGTAACAAGCAATGGCTCAACGAAGAAATTAAAGAGGAAATTAAAAAAGAAAAAGTACGTTGAGATAAACAAAAATGGAAACATAACGCTCCAAAACCGATGGGATGCAGCATAAATAGTTCTAAGATGAAAGTATACAGTGAGAGAGGTCTACCTCAATAAACAGGAAGAACATCAAATAAACCCAGTAAACTTATAACTAAAACAATTAGAAAAAAAAAAGAAGCAAATCCCAAAGTTAGTAGAAGTAGGAAAATAAAGATCAGACTGAAAAATTAAATAGACATAAAAAAACAGAAAAGATTAATGAGACCAAGAGCTGGTTCTTTGAAAAGATTAACAAAATTTTAAAACTTTAGGCAGACTCACAAAGAAAAAAAAAAAGGACTCAAAATCAAATTAAGAGTAACAACGGATTCTACAAAAAACACAAAGAATTATAAGAGACTACTATGAAAAATTATATGCCAACAAATTAGACAACCTAGAAAAGTGGACAAATTCCTAGAAACACAATCTTCCAAGACTGGATTGGAAAGAAAGAGAAAATTTGAACAGACCAATCACTAGTAACAATACTGAGTCAGTAATCAAATAAATCCCAAAAAGCAAACGTCCATTACCAGATGGCTTCACAGATGAATTCTACCAAACATTTAAAGAAGAGTATCTATCCTTCTCAAACTATTCCCCAAAAATAGAAATGAATGCTTCCAAAACCATTCTATGAGACCAGTATTACCCTGATATCAAAGCAAGACAAAGACACTACAAAAAAAAGAAGAAAAAAAGAAAAAAATTATAGACCAATATCCTTCCTAATGAACATAGATGTAAAAGCCCAACAAAATATTGGCAAACTATTAGTATATTAGCAAATGTAACAATACATCAGAAGGATCATTCACCATGATCTAGTGGGATTTATTTCATGGATGCAAAGATAGTTCAATATCCACAAATCAATCAATGCAATACATCACATTAACAAAATGAATAATAAAAATCAAATGATCATTTCAATAGATGAAGAAAAACATTTGACAAAACTCAACCTATGTTCATGATAAAGACTCAACAAAGTGGGTTTTGAGAAAATATACCTCAACATAATAAAGACCATATATTTATTGAAATCTGGGATTGTAATACCTCTGTCTTTGTTAACCTACAGCTAACATCATAGTCAATGGTGAAAAGCTGAAAGCTTTCCCTTTAAGGTCAATAAGAAGACAAGAATATCCACAACATCCACTTTTATTCAACACAGTACTGGGTATCCTAGCCACAGCAACCAGACAAGGAAAAGAAATAAAGGCATCCAAATTGGTAAGGAAGAAGTGAACTCTTTGCTATTTGCAGACAACATGTTACATATATAAAAGACCTTAAAGACTCCACAAAAAAATCTATTAGAATTAATAAAAGAATTCAGTAAAGTTGAGGGATGCAAAATTAAAACATAAATCTGTTTCATTTCTCTATACTAATAACAAACTAGTCCCAAATGAAATAAAGAAAAGCAATCTCATTTACAACTGTACCAAAAAGCATAAAATATCTAGGAAAAAATTTAACCAAAAAGATGAAAACATACTCTTAAAACTCTATGACATTGATGAAAAAAATCAAAGACCTCACAAATAAATGGAAAAATACACCATGTGCATGTATTGGAAGAATTAACCTTATTAAAATACATATACTACCTAAAACAACTTTCAGATTCAACACAATTCTTATCAAAATATTGGTGGCATTTTTCACAGAACTAGAAAAAAATACTTCTAAAACTTGTATGAACCACAAAAGACCCACAAAGGACTTCAAATACCCAAAGCAATCTTGAGAAAGAACAAAGGAGGAGATATCACAATCCCAGATTTCAAACTATTCTTTTTTTAAAATTTTATTTTATTGTTATGTTAGTCACCATACATTACATCATTAGTTTTGATGTAGTGTTCCATGATTCATTGTTTGCGTATAACACCCAGTGCTCCATGCAGTACGTGCCCTCCTTAATACCCATCACCAGGCTAACCCATCCCCCCACCCCTCCCCTCTAAAACCCTCAGTTTGTTTCTCAGAGTCCATAGTCTCTCATGGTTCGTCTCCCCCTCTGATTTCCCCCCGCTTCATTTTTCCCTTCCTACTATCTTCTTCTTCTTCTTCTTTTTTTAACATATAATGTATTATTTGTTTCATAGGCACAGATCTGTGATTCATCAGTCTTAAACAATTCACAGTGCCCACCATAGCACATACCCTCCCCAATGTCCATCACCCAGTCATTCTACAAAGCCAAAGTAAAGTATGATACCAGCACAAAAACAAACTCACAGACCAATGGAACAGAATAGAGAGCACAGAAATAACCACACTTATATGGTTAATTAAAGGAAGCAAAAAAAAAAATGGGGGAAAAATCAATTTCTTCAATAAATAGTTGAGAAAACTGGATAGCTACCTTCAAAAGAATGATACTGGACCATTTCTTCTACTTCATATAAAGTAAAAATGGATTAAAAACCTAACATAACTATGTGATACCATAAAACACCTAGAATAAAACTTAGGCATTAATGTTTTGGGAATTGGTCTTAGCAATATTTTTTTGGATATGTCTACTCAGGCTAGTGAAAAATAAATAAATAACAAATGGGACTATATCAAACTAAAATGTTTCTGCACAGTGAAAGAAATCATTAACAAAATGAAAAAGCAACCTATTGAATGGGAGGAGATATTTGCAAATGATATATCAAACAAGGGGTTAATATCCAGAATATAAAAAGAACTTACACAACTCAATATCTAAAAAAATAATAATAAAAATTTTAAAAAATTAAAAATAATTCAATTAAAAATTGGGCAGAGGGCCTGATAGACATTTTTCCTCCAAGAAGATGTACAGCTGGCTAACAGGTACATGAAATGATGCTCAACATTACTAATCCTCAGAGAAATGCAAATCAAAACCATAATGAGGTATCCCCTCAAAATAAAAAGTCAAGAAAAAAAGTGTTGGTCAGTATGTAAAGAAAAGGGAACCCTTGTGCACCTTTGGTGGGACAGTAATTTGGTGCAATCACTATGGAAAATAATATGAAGTTTCTTCAAAAAAATAAAATTAGGAATATCATGTAATCCAGTAATTCCTCTGCTGGGTTATTTATATTTACCCAAAGAAAACAAAAACACTATCCAAACAAAAACAAAAACAAACAAAAAAAACCCCACTAATCTAAAAAGATATTTATATCCCTATGTTTATTGAAGCATTACTTACAATAGCCAAGATATGGAAACAACCTGTGTCCATCCATAGATGAATGGATAAAAAAGATGTGAGATATATATATATATATGTGTGTGTGTGTGTGTGTGTACAGATACACACACACACACACACACACACACACCAATGGAGTAATAGCCATAAAAAAGAATGAGATCTTGTCATTTGTGACAACATGGATGGAGCCAGAGGGTATTATGTTAAGTGAAATAAATGAGAAGAGAAAAACAAATTTCATGTATATGTGGAATCTAAAAAACAAAAACAAAAAAACAAAAAACCCAAACAAACAAAACAGAAATAGATGGTAAATACAGAGAAAAATTGGGGGTTTCCTATTGGAAAGCTCCATGAAATAGGTGAAGGGGATTAAGAGATAAATTTCAAGTTATAAAGTAAATAAGTTAGAGGAATATAAACTACGGTATAGAGGATATAGTCAACAGTATAATAACATTATATCATGACGGCTGGTAACTATACTTACATGATGAGCATTTCATAATGTACATAACTGTTGTACACCTGAAACTAATATAATATTGTATGTCAACTATACTTCAATTAAAAAAATGGCATCCACTTTTTATAAATATTGCATGTTTTATGTAATGCCTAATAGTCTCCCTGTTTTGTTTGATCATTATTTAAAATGATCAAAATTTTCATATATATTCATATGTAATATATATATTTCTTCTGTGAAATAACTTCATCAATGTGATTTAACCACATATAATAATGAGTCATCTTAATGATTAATTTCATGACATTTTTCTTTTGATATTTTATAAAATGTAGTCTTTATACCATATTCCTTAGAATCAAATGAAGTGGGGTTTGTGTTTGTTTTATACAAATAAAAATATGATGTAGTTAAATTATAGTGGGAAATGCAAAAATAAGATGTAATCAATAAATTAAACAAATAGAGAAGACCAAGTGTATTTTTCATGTGAAAGAACACAGTTCAAAGGCAACAGGATATGTTTAACCTATTCACCTGACACCAAAACACCAGCACATAACAACAGCATACAACATAACATACTTTTTGTTTGTTATAGCAGTTTTGGGGTCACAGCAAAATTAAGAGGAAGGCATAGAGATTTTTTTATACACTCTATTCCTACACACATGCACAGCCTCCTGCCCCCATTATCAAACCATCTACCAGGATTGAACCTTTGTGACAACTGACAAACCTACACTGACACATCATCCTCACAAAAAGTCCATAATTTCTATTAGGGTTCATTCTTAGTGTTGTATGTCTTACGGGTTTGGGCAAATGTATAATGACATGTATCCATCATTACAGTATCAGAGTATTTTCATGGCCCTAAAAATCCCCTGTACTCTTCCTGCTCATCCTACCCCCTCCAGCCCAGTCCCACCTACCCTGGGCAACTACTAATCTACTACTGTCTCCACAGTTTTGCCTTTCTTAGAATGACAAATAATTGGAATCATCCAGTATGTAGCCTTTTCAGATTTTCTTTCATTTAGTAATATACATTTAAGGTTCTTCCTTTTTTTTTTTTTATGGCTTCATAGCTCATGTTCTTACCAGTAAATAATATCCCATTGTCTGGATATACCACAGTTTATTTACATATTCACCTACTGAAGGACATCTTTTATTTTTAAGATTTTATTTATTTATTTGAGAGAGAGAATGAGAGAGAGAGAGTACATGAGAGGGGGGAGGGTCAGAGGGAGAAGCAGACTCCCCGCTGAGCAGGGAGCCCGATGCGGGACTCGATCCCGGGACTCCAGGATCATGACCTGAGCCAAAGGCAGTCGCTTAACCAACTGAGCCACCCAGGCGCCCTACTGAAGGACATCTTGAATGTTTCCAAGTTTTGCAATTATAAATGAAGTTGGTATAAACATTCATGTGCAGGTTTTTGTGTGAACTTAAGTTTCAACTCCTTTGAGTAAATACCAAGGAGTACAATCAGTGATTATATATGATAAAATGTTTAGCTTTGTAAGAAACTGCCAACCTGTCTTCCAAAGTGGCTGTACTATTTTGCATTCCCACCAGCAATGAATGAAAGTTCCTGTTGTTCCACATCTTTTTCAGCATTTGGTGTTGTCAATGTTCCAGAGTTTGGCCTTTTTTTTTTAATTTTTTTATTGTTATGTTAATCACCATACATTACATCATTAGTTTTTGATGTAGGGTTCCATGATTCATTGTTTGTGCATAACACCCAGTGCTCCGTGCAGAATGTACCCTCTTTAATACCCATCACCAGGCTAACCCATCCCCCCACCCTCTTCCCTTCTAGAAGCCTCAGTTTGTTTTTTAGAGTCCATCATCTCTCATGGTTTGTCTCCCCCTCCGACTTACTCCCCTTCATTCTTCCCTCCTGCTATCTTCTTCTTTTTCTTCTTTCTTAACATAGTTGCATTATTTGTTTCAGAAGTACAGATCTGTGATTCAACAGTCTTGCACAATTCACAGCGCTCACCATAGCACATACCCACCCCAATGTCTATCACCCAGCCACCCCATCCCTCGCACCCCCCCACCACTCCAGCAACCCTCAGTTTGTTTCCTGAGATTAAGAATTCCTCATATCAGTGAGGTCATCAGAGTTTGGCCTTTTTAACAGTTATATAGTGATATCTCATTTCTGTTTTGATTTGCATTTTCTTGATAACACATGATGTGGAGCATCTTTTTATGTGCATATTTGCCAGTTGTGTATTTATTGGTAAAGTGTTAAGGTTTTTGGCCCATTTAAGGGCTGTTTTCTTATTTCTTATTTCTGAGTTTTAAGAGTTCTTTGTGTGTTTTGGATAACAGTTCTTTACTGGATATGTCTTTTACAAATATTTTTCCCCAAGTCTGTGGTTTATCTTCTAATTCTCTTGATATAATCTTTTGCAAAGTGGACATTTTTAATTTTAATGAAGTCTAGTTCATCAATGATTTCTTTCATGGATCATACTTTTGGTGTTGAATCTAGTTATCACCATACCCAAAGTCATCTAAGTTCTCTTATGTTATCTTCTATGAGTTTCTTAGTCTTGTGTTTCAGATTTAAGTCTATATGATCCATTTTGAGTTCATTCTTATCAATGATGTAAGTCCTGTGTCTAGATTGTTTTTTTAAATGGATGTCCAGTTGTTTGAGCATCATTTGTTGAAAAGACTATTTTTGTTCCATTGTATTGCCTTTGATCCTTTGTCAAACGTCAATTGAGTATGTATTTGGGAATCTATTTCCAGGTTCTCTATTCTGTTCCATTAATCTATCATCTACTCTTTCACCAAAACCACTGTTTGGTAACTGTATCTTTATGGTAAGTCTTGAGAAAATCAGGTACGGTCAGTCTTACAACTTTGTTCTTTTTCCTTCAACATTTTGTTGGCTATTCTAGGTCTTTTGCCTCTTCATATATACTTTAGAATCGGTTTATTGATTATCATAACACAACTTGCTGAAATTTTAATTGGGATTGCACTGAATTTATAAAGTTAGGAAGAACTGGCATTTGACAATATTGAGACTTCTTATCTATGAACATTGAATATCTCTCCATTAATTTAGTTCTTTAGTTTGTTCATCAGAATTTTGTGGTTTTCCTCATATAGATCTTTGTACATATTTTGTTAGATTTATACTTATGGTATTTCTTTTGGGGAGTTTTTAATATAAATAGCATTGTGTTTTTAATTTTAAATTTCATTTACTCATTGCTGAAATAGAAAAGCAATTAAGTATATTAATCTTATATCCTGCAATTTCATTATAATCACTTATGGGTTCCAGGAGGTTTTTGAGGAATTTTTCATATTTTTACAAAATGATTAGGTTATCTGTGAACAAAGTTTTATTTTCCCAGCCTGTACACCATTTATTTCTTTATCTTTTTGTGTTAGTTAGAATTTCCAGTACCATGTTGAATAAGACTGGTGGGAGAAGACATCATTGCCTAGTTCCTGATCTTGGGAATGCTTTGAGTGTCTCACCATTAAGTATGATGTTATTTATAGTTTGTTTTTGTCAATATTCCTTATCAAATTAAAGAAGTTCTTCTCTATCCCTTCTTTGCTGAGTTTTATCTTGAATAGGTGTTGGTTTTGTCAATTGCTTTTTCTGTATCTATTGATATGATCATATGATTTTTTTAACCTAACTGACTTTTGAATATTGAACCAGTCTTGTATGCCTAGAATAAATCCCAGCATAGTATACTTTTAAATAGGTATTTACTATAAATTTTCATACGATTTGGAATATAAATGGAACAAAAAAAGAGCTATTATTTGTACATTTACTATGACCCAGGCATTATGCTATTAAACATGATACATCCATATCTTAATAAATTATTAGCCTGCTATTAGTATTCTCAAATTTATATAGAATAAAACTGAAAGAAATTTATTTGAAAAATGTTAAATTAAGAAATTTAATGTGAAGATGATATTTAAAGCCCAGTTTTATCTTATCACACAATATTTTCTAGTCTGTGTTAAATTAAAAATATTGATTAAATTAGTCTGGTATCATATTTGCACTTAACTGGTATGTCTTTTTTTATTTTACATGTTAAATCACATAAATACATGTGCATATATATGAGGTTTCATATAAACTGAATTAAATACAATACACAAAGAATAATTTTAAACACAATTCTTAGATATTATTTTAGTGGACCATGTTCAAGCAAACATTTGATCCTGTGTTACTAGGGTCTTTGTTATTGTTGTTGGTGTGTTACTATTACTATGAGTGCAATAAAAGTAAATCCTGATTCCATTTGTGGTTTAAACTAATGATCTTTTTTTTTATTATTATGTTATGTTAATCACCATTATTAGTTTTTGATGTAGTGCTCCATGATTCATTGTTTGCGTGTAACACCCAGTGCTCCATGCAGAACGTGACCTCCTTAATACCCATCACCAGGCTAACCCATTCCCCCCACCCCCTCTCCCTCTAGAACCCTCAGTTGATCTTTAAGGTACCTCCTCCCATTCTGATTTTCTCTTGTTTAGTAAAGACATGTAAATAATGTCACATCTCTTCACTAGGAAAGATGTCTTACTGTTGCCGCCCCCGCCCCGGACAACCAAAAGATATGTACTACAAAATGCATCTCTTCTATGTTTAGAAATTGGGATATTTATTTTAAGGAAAAGTAATTGCTTCTTCATACTGTACACTGTAATAGAATTTTCAGTCCAAAAACAATTTAAGTCAGCAACATATTGAACTGTAATTAAAGATTTATGATTCCATTAAAAGGTAATGTTATAATTAATCCCTAATAACAAAATACTTCATAAAAGTTCGGTGTTATACACAATTCAGAATACGAATGTCAAGTTCTCCCAAATATTTACTGGGTTTGTGATTCCATAGAAAATGTTCACATTGAATTTCAATAGTATATTGCACTGGCTTTAGATTTAATTGTGGGATTATGGCTATCTCTCTTTAAATATTTGTGCAGAATCTATATTCTGGGATAGGATATATTTATGTAGATAACTGGATACTCTGAAAAATATTGTGATGCTTTACTTCTTTTCTATGTATTTTTATTCTTAAAATAATGATGAATTTCTGGGCAAGATGACACAGTATGTTCAGATTACAATGTCCTTTCTTAACTTTAAATACAAATAAACCATTATAAATATAGGTAATTGAAAAGGGGTAGGCAGGGAGAAAAAAGAGAAATGGACAGAATGCATACAGTGTTGAAGTCATGGGTCCTTGACCATGACAAGTGATACCCAAGTGATGCCCAAGGATTTGGCTCTGGCATGATAAAGGGATACATGCACTATGTGATATGGGAACAAGGGTCAGGCTCCCTACTTGAATGTAAGCATTATTTGTCAAGATCCCTATCTTCAGCAAATGAATCTAGCCATACCACCAAAGGACCACCTTTCAAATAAGATTGTCACATTTAGCAAATAGAAATACCAAATAAAATGGGCACACTTCTATAAAAATATTACGCAGTTTGCTTTAAATTCAAATTTAACTGGGCAGCCTGTATTTTATCTGGCAACTGTACTCCTAAAGCTACAGATTAAAGAAACATGAACAACTTCAAAACGGAAAAAAATTGTGGAAACTTCATGTTTAAATTTTCTCCCCAATACCACCATACACTCAAAAGCCCAATATTTTATTAATTTTATAAGGCTGAAAAATTTCACCATCAGCCTTAAGTCCAAAGGACTAGTGGATCAGGGAATACACACTAGCAAACTGTTGTTTAGGAGATAGCAAAAGAAAATCAAAACAAAGAAAAAAATATGAATATGTTAAAAAGAAAACTCCTTTTCCAAATGATACAACATATCAAATTCTAATAAAAGACAAAATAATGGTAATGAATAAAAACAAATTAACCACTGGTAAATAAATTAAATAGATTAAATATAATTTTATAAAGTGGTTTAATGAAGAGATCAAATTCAGCATGTTTGTGATGCTCAAATAGTTATATGAAAAAATAAAATTAAAATTAGTATTAGTAAATAAAAGAATAAAATAAGAATTTATGACTATGGAAAAAATTAAAAATTTTGGAAATACTAAAAATATTCTATATTGTCCTTAAGATAGAAACACAATAGGTGGGGGGCACCTGGGTTGCTCAGTCCTTAAGCATTTGCCTTCGGCTCAGGTCATGATCCCAGGGTCCTGGGATCAAGCCCCACATCGGGCTCCTGGCTCATCAGGGAGCCTGCTTTTCTCTCTCTCTCTCTCTCTCTCTCTCTGTATCTCTGTGTCTCAAATGAATAAATAAAATCTTTAAAAAATAAATAAATAAAATAGCAGATTGTTTTTAACCAGCTATAAAGAATATCTGAAAAAATATTAAGGAAAAGTAATTAACAACCTAGAATGTTATCTACACTGTAATTCAAAAGAGGGTAATATTAAGACTTTATTTTGAGCTATGCAATGACCAACGTAACTACCTAACAACCATCACTAAACATAATACAAAACAAAACTAATATATAGGATCTTCTTTATCTGGAATAAAGAAGGACAGAAATACTGAACAATTTAAAAAAATCTTGTATGGAATTCAAGAATAGAACTATAACCTAAAAATTTCAAGGGGCATGTGCCTTTCTTATTGTCTTTTCAGAAATCCTTCAAAATCAAGAAGGATAAATAAGATGAAATGCAATCTCTATTTGCGATAATAATGGAAAATTTATGTATCCTTGTACTACATTATGTAAGGTAAGTCTGTTTAATGGAGGTAAATGGGAGGTAATGGCCTGGAATGATGTCAAGAGAAGATGCCCATGGTTGAAAATGGTATACTACTAATTGAGGCAAATTCTCCAAATTAAGTGATACCGCTTAAGATTCAAAGACAAAATTTGAACAGGGGATGTATGTTACGGCTAGTGGCAGAAGTTTCCTCTTTCCAGGCTCATTTGGCACAAAGAAGAATCTGGAAGGTAGCTATGTTTGAGGAATTATGCAGAGACCCTATCTCCAGAAAGTAGGTTTTTCAGGGAAATGGGCCGGTAAAGGAGAACCATGCTGCACTGTGAGTAGACCATAAGCAACTGATCGTTGTTGTTTGGCAGAAATATAGACTAAGAGACCATACTCAAATAGACACAAGAAATGCTTTGCTATACTATAACATGATGCTGGTGTTCCTGATAAAAATCAAATTCAGGAAGTAATTAGAACATTCAAATCTAAGTAAAGTATAAAATATCAAGCATAGAATCTACAAAATGTAAGGAGAAAAGAAAAAAAGAGAAACCAGATGGTTAACACTTCTCAGTTTTTTTTGTTGGTTTGTTTTTTTACCAGAGTAACCTCTATCCCTGTGCTTTATTTGCAGAAGATATGTTCCAAGTACCCCAGGGCATGCCTGAAACCACAGATAGTACCAAACTCTATGTATACATTTTTCCCCTTTACATACTTACCTAAGATAAAGTTTAATTTATAAGTTAGGCACAGTAAGAAGTTAATAATAACTAATAATAGAACAATTATCCTGTAATAAAAGTTATGTAAATGTCATCTTTTTCAAAATATCTCATTGTACTAACTCACCTGTCTACTTGTAATGATGTGAGATTATAAAATGCCTACATGATGAGATAAAGTGAGTGAGTGATGTAGGCATTGTGATGTAGCATTAACTTACTACTGACCTGACAATACATCAGGAGTATTATCTGCTTCCAGACTATGGTGAGTGCATGAGGGATTACTGTACAGAGAAATGTAAACACTGACCAAAAATGTTGTCATTGTATTTTTAAAAAATATATGATAAATCAATATGTCATTTTATTTTTGTGCAATTAGAGTATACAAAATTTCAGGAACAACATATCAAACTATAGAAATAAAGTAGGTACTGGTTTTCTGAAAGGAATTTTAAGAGAAAAATGAACTATCTTAGAGGAAAAAATTACTTTGAGGTAGAACAAAGGATGGGAGACAGAACAAGAATGAGAGAAGTCGAAAAATCTACAAAATAAAAACATTTTAAAGGAGGTGAAACAATGAAATTCAAGAAAACTAATGAAAATGTAGTAAAATTACCAAATTTAAGGATATACTGGATCTTAGAAAAAAAAACAACAGTGATCAGTTTAGAAATATTTTAATAAAGTTAATTGAGACATCAAGAGTAAATTCTGAATGTACTGTAGCAATGCCTGCAAATCCCACAAATAAAGAAAATATAAACCAATAATTCAATGAGCATACAAATTATTAAAGACAAAAGTAACAAATCAATATTGTCAAGTATTCACTGGCTAAAAGAAAGCCTTACTCATGATCCTTGAAGAAACTATTAAAAGATAAACTTCCAACAAACAATAGTGAAATGATTGCAAAAATATTTACAGTGGTAATGAATATTGTTATGTGTTATGATAGGCAGAATACCAACACCCCCTCCACCATGCTCCATACCCACGTTTAATACTCTTGAGTGTGACAGACCTGAAACTTGCTTCTACCCAGTAAAATATAGCACATTTTAGGAATATTACTCTGGGCTTCTAATTCAGTTCCATGGCAAAAGTGAAGGAACTTTGCAGATGAAATTAAGCCTATAATCAGTTGAGTTGAGGTTAACCAAAGAAGTCTATCTTGTGTGAGCCTGATCAAATCAGGTGAGCCACTAAAAGAAGCCTTTGGGGTAAGAGACAGAAGTCAGAGACTCTTTTTTTTTTTGAGGCAAACTTTATCTAACTAATAGAAAATGAATCTTGCCAATAATAAAGTTAGAAGAGGATGCCAAATTCTTTGGTTAACATTGAAACAATTCTCTCCTCTTTAATTGTGTGTGTTTGCAATAATTTATAATTATAGTAGAATGCTGAAAACATGGTTTTCTATCATACTTATCTTCTAGTATAGTTTCTTGTACATCAATTCATATTCCTTATTATTCTCTCTCTTCCTTTATTTTTGTGTTTGTTTTGATCAGGCTCTTCAATCTATGAGTTATGTATTCCTTTTTTTTAAAGATTTTATTTATTTATTTGACAGAGAGAGAGAGACAGCGAGAGAGGGAACACAAGCAGGGGGAGTGGGAGAGAGAGAAGCAGGCTTCCTGCCTAGCAGGGAGCCCAACGTGGGGCTCGATCCCAGGACCCTGGGATCACGACCTGAGCCAAAGGCAGACGCTTAACGACTGAGCCACCCAGGCATCCCTGTATTCCTTTTTTGCAAAAATAAATTGGTCTAACAGTTTGGGACTTGAATAACCATATGAAATATTAACAAGTTACAAAAGAATTTCTTAAATTCATAATTTGTAATTTAGATTTTCATGATTTGCATCACTTTATGACAATGTTTTATGTCAAAAACACTGAGGCATGAAGAATTGATCTACTGAATAGGAAAATGTGCTGGATACTTTTAGATCTGTATGCTCAAATTTTAGTTTTTGAATGTCACATGTATAGGATGCATGATGTCTTTGATGTTCCTAAAAGGTTCAAAGACAATAAATACCTAATAGAAGAAAATGGGCACTCTGTTGACACACTGCTGATACTATGTAAATATCTTCATACAGTATCTCATTAAGATTTCAAATGTTTCTATAGCCATAGTCATTATTTGTTATCCTTCAGAGGAATATGGGATTTTAAATTGTGTCAGAACAGCTGTTCAAAGAAGCCACTTGAGTAGTAAGGGTTATTACTGACAGTCTCAGCATGATGATTACATTACCGTGTGCTGGAATATGATTTTGAAAAATGAGGAATACTCCATTTAGGCAAAGAGGAATGACTCGCTCGCTGTTTGTTTCTGAATAATTCAGTCTGCTGAATGTTAGGTTGGAATAGATACATAAATCTTATAAAGATCACTGATATCTTGGTAGAAAGTCTCATTAAAGCAAACTGTAGGATATCTGAGGTTTTATATGTATTTATCAAACAACTGATAGAAAAATTGCTTTTTAAAAATGAAAAGATGAGGTTTAAGGGCATAAAATCCTCACACCTGGTTGTTACCAATGGTACTTTATTATCATTATTAATCATATTTTATTTCTAGAATGAATATAGTTCCAGTGACAGCCTACCTTGTAGCTATGTTTCAAGAGTTGTGTGAAAATTTTATTTTGATCATTCAAATTTTATTTTAAATACTCCATGAAAATACAGAACATAAACTACTACTGCTGTTATTGTGAAAGTAAATTTATTTTTTTCATGGAAATAAATACTGCTTGGTGTAATAATATTATACATCCATAGTTATATAATATTTATAATGGTATTATTAACCTATCCTTTTTCACATACAACTTCCATCAAAATAGTCAAGCAGTTAACTACTAAATGTTTTAAAGTTATTATATATACTGTTATAGGCTAATTTAACAATCATTCAAGCAGTTTACTAAACAGAAGGAATAGCTAAATTCTATGTTTTGCCATATTCAAAAGAAATCAAGGCTTATCTGTATCTTTTTTATATATAAAAATATTTATACACAAATAAATTTCTTATATATGAAAGGTTTATATACATCTTTTCATCTATATCAAAATACATCTATATCTTTCCCAAGGGAAGAAGTGATGTATAATAGCACTTCAGGGTAACAATTCAGAATGACACTAAAGGTTGAATACTTTCATATGTCTATATATGTATATGTTTATACTTATATTTATTTCATATATTTACATGTAATTATAATACTAATTAGATCTGTAAATACATAATAATATATATTATACTTAAATAAATATATGTGATATTTATTTTTTCAGTGCATCTATTAACTCTTGATCCCTAAGTTCATCAAACAGGCTAACAGCCTTATTTAGGGCAGAGTTGAGAGAATAGACCCACTATAGTTGTTTCAAGCAGAAAAGAGCCTAATTTGGGAAGAAGTTGCCTTTAGTACGGTTAGAAGGGCTGGGAAGGTGGAACCCCAGGAGTGCCTTGTAGATTTTGAAACCAAGCCACTGCACTTGCCACTCAGAGCCTAAGAAGTGTCTAGGGCCTATTGCTAACCTCTAGCTATCCCAGAGCCTCAAAGCACCAAAAGGTGGAAGACAGAATCTGGCCACTGCAAACTCAGGTCAGCTAAACTTTACATAGGAGCCACCCTAGCTTCAAGAAGAAAACTTCTGCCCCTCTTCCTCTTCCCAAGGCTCTTCTGAGAGCATCTCACCAGAAAGACCTGAAGCACATCCAGAAACCTGGTGACAGGGAGTCTGGCAAATGTGTTTCCCAGTAGAGCACAGAAGAGATAAGTAGTCAATGAGAAATAGAAAAATATGTAAAGAAATAATAATAAAAGGACTGATTAATTCTCCTTAATTGTAAGAGTTTAGAAAAACAACCAACAGTGAGATTAATTTGTGCTTTTTCTTAAGGGATAAGAATTTATTAGGGGAGGCATTTGGAAAGATCACTACAAGCAGAGGAGAATGAATGTTCAGAACTACAGAGGCACAAAAAAGCCAGATAATGTGTAGTTAGGTTAGTGTAATTGGAGTGTAAGCTGCATGTCAGGAGCAAGGAAAAGATTAACAGTAGTAACTAATGTTGCAAAATCCTCAGGAAGGTTAACAGGGGATATGACAAATTGCAAAGGTTTAACTTTATCTCCATGGTGAGTGAGGCCATTAGACAGAGGGGCATGATTGGTTTTGTGCACTACCAAGGGTGGACAGAGGGGGCAGAAACTGGGATGTAAAGAATGAAGAAGAAATCTACTTCTAATATATATACAAACATTCCCCTATGTTCATAGATGACAATTTCTACATAGACACAAATAAGAGTTTTGTATACTAATTAATTCACTTGACTATTTCTTATTTAGATCTACTGAGGATTTAAAGGCAAAGCAGATTCCTACTCCAGGGTGGTAAGCCTGAAAATTGGCCAAGTCTGAAATAAGCTAACATATCAGATGATATGGACTTTATAGTTTTCATGGGTCTTTTAAAATTATGGGGCATTTGGTAAATATTCATTTTCTGTGAAAAATATCATGTCCATTAAAAGAGGACTATGAGCCTTTTTCCTGTTCTAGGAATGGTGTCCACAGGCATTCAGAATGATCCAGCATTTGACATATTTTGTAGGCGGTCCTACAATATATTCTCTAACAAAACCAGGCTGTCCCAAACCCCTGGTAATAGAGTTGTTTACCTTTGTACCAAGAAGCACCAAAATCTGAATGTGGCCTGTGCCCAGGCCAACTTTGAGGAGTTTGTGCTGTGAGACCTAAAGTTTGTATGAGTTTTTCTAAAACAAAAAACGTATCAGCAGGGCCTAAGGTGGTTTCACGTGTGCTAAGTGTGCTCCTGACAGGATCAAGTGTGCTTTTCTTATTGACGAGCAGAAAACCTTTGAGAAAATGTTGAAGGCAGAAGCACAGAGTCAGAAAAGCTAAACAAAAAAAATGAAGGTTTTTTTTTTTAAGTAATAAAAAGTAAAAATAAATTAAATAAATAAATAAATAAATGGACTGTGATCCTCAAAATCATTAAAATGATCATTCAGCTAAAGAACTTTTAACACAGTCAAACTAAAGAATATGATATTATATACTACCTCAAATTCCTTAGTAACACAAGGTTAACATAAAATGACGAGTGTTGAGATAAAAAGAGCTCAGTCTGTAACTCTTCCTCCCATTGATCTTCCACTAGTCCCCTTCCCCTCACCTTCATCTCCTGCCCTCTGCCCTTCTCCCTGTTTCCCACACAGACACACTCCTTTTCCCAGCTGTTCAGACTGTTGGCAACAATGCTTGTCTGCTGAATCCCTTTTAAGGAATTACTCCAACCCAGTAACTAGTGGATGTTGCCCCATCCCAGCCATGGTCTGATAACTGGACTCCAAGAGCTTTCTCTGGAGAATCAAGTGAGGTGTATTTCACAATGACATCTCAATTCAAATTAGTTTTTCTCTCTCCAATCTCGACATTCCCTGATAAATTTCCTCACACATATCTCCCTCTTGAAGTCTTTTTTCCAGGAAATTTAACCAATGGCTCAGAACATACAAACATGCACACATATAGGTATATACCCACTTCTTAAACACATGCACACACATGCGCGCGCGCACACACACACACACACACACACACACACCTATTTTGTTGCTTGCCTTTCTCCTATGAGTATTTTTTTAATGTTTTATTTATTTATTCATGAGAGTCAGAGAGAGAGAGAGAGAGAGAGAGAGAGAGGCAGAGGCAGAGGGAGAAGCAGGCTCCCTGCGTAGCAGGGAGCCCGATGTGGGACTCGATCCCAGGATCCCGGGATCATGACCTGAGCCAAAGGCAGACACTTAACCATCTGAGCCACCCAGGTGCCCCTCTCCTATGAGTATTTTTATTTATGCTGAGGGTATGTTTGGGAATGAAGAACAGTACTCCATACCCTAGACCCTTTCTCTTATAAGACATGTCTTCATGATTGGACACTCTCTAATTAGTAATTAATCCAGTGCCTGGAAAATAGTGAGCAATCAATAAATATTGATATTGAATGATAGGCTGAATTAAGGAATAAAACCTGATTTAAATCAAGCCATCCTTTCTGTTTTCTGTCTTGAAGAATCCTTTTTTTTTTTTTTTAAGGTTTGGAATAGACTGCTGTCCAGTATGGTAGTTACATATAGCTACATGGATTTAAATTTATATTAATTAAAATTAAATGAAATTTAAAACATTAATTTTTTTCAGACTCACTAGCCACATTTCAAGTTTACAAAAGCCACATGTGGCTAGTAGCTACCGTACTGGGTGCTGAGATTACAGAATATCCCTCCATTGCAGGAAATTCTATTGGAAGGCAATTGTTTAGAGATCAAATGCCAGGGAATGCTATCCTACAGACATAATTTATCTTTAATGGAGCTTTACAATATTTGAGTGACTTAAGATGTTGGGATCTCAAAGTAAGATGCTCAGCAGAAGCATGGTTTGTGACAGTGTTAAAAATATGCTGAGTTCCTAAAATAGTAATTTTTTAAAAAGAAATGCTACCATTGGAGAATCTTAAAAAGAAAAAAATACAAAATAAACAAACATTTGTAAAAGACATCCGAATTTTGTGGTAGATAGTCTTTTTTCAAAGATGTGTATCCTTTAAAATTAAATAAGTACACGAAAAACTAAAAATCACTCAATGTTCCCATGATATTTCTATTAAATTCCAGTTACTAGGTGGAATAGCACTGCTGTTATATGTTTAATCCACCATAGCTCTGGGCCCATTGTAAAGAATGCTGTTGCACAATGATCCAATCAAACAGGTTATACGCAAATAATGAATCATGGAACACTACATCAGAAACTAATGATGTAATGTATGGTGATTAACATAACATAATAAAAAAAAAATTTCAAAAAAAACCCCATGTGGCCAATAGGACTTCAGGATTGTATATTTTTAGAAGATATCTATGTCTGGATACACTAAGTGGAGGCAAAATTTTTTTGTCCCAGAATGGTATATTATGTACATATATACATATGCATACACATATTTATTGTATATACAGATATTAGACATACAGTATGCGTGTATATGCAACTATATACGTAAATATAATGCATATGTAGTAGATATGTAAATCATGGGCCACAAGAAAGGCAGGACTTGTGTGTAGGCATTAACACATTAAAGAAGTATTCATAAACCAAAATATTCAGGTACAGGTCTATATATGGAAGCAAAAGTTCTCACAGCATAAAAATATTCACCAAAGAAACAGCCACTCAGCAGTCCTCTTTCAAACATCCTTCCCCATTTTACACAAAGGCACATCTCCGTCACTTAACTTTACATCCCAACAAGCTCCATCATGACAATGGTTTTATTTTCCATCTACCTCTTAAATACTTTTTAAAATTTGTTCCTGTAAGACAATATAATAGAAATTAACTTCAACATGAGACTGCAAATATTTGAAATTTCATGAAAATTCTAAGCAGCTCTTAGTTTGAGAACATTGCAAGTCCTTTGTAAATGGGAAGCAGTCAAAGAAATTGATTTATATAAAAATAAATAGGCATGGAAAATAATGAATTCAATTAACTAATTTGTTGGTTAACTAATTGGTTTGGTTAACAAATGCTAAACCAGGTTCCATTATTTCCCATATTCTAGTTTCTGAGACTAAAACTGGAACAAAACACACAAATTCCTGTTGTCACTGGATCTGACATCCAGTAGGGAGAGGAAGATTCTCTGCCCCTCAGCACAGAGACATCTCTGTCCCAGGCAGATGTTTGGGAGGACAGAACTAGGAAATTGACATAATATGCCTATAGCAGAAATAATTTGTTCAGTGATCATGCTACAAAAATCTAATATGAAGTGAAGAATGGCTTCTAGTACTCCCAAATATTTGCCAAGAAAATTTGGAAAATAAAATAGGAGAGTAAAACAAGAGGTACAAAAAACTCCTGAGTTGTACAAATTATAATGCAATATTGACTTAAACTTTATTAAACAAGGTTATAAACATGTTTTTATAATTTAATATTTTCAAAATAGCAAATAAAATCAGTGCACCATTGCAGTTATGACATGTGCTTGTTAACCTAAAGATAAAAAAACTAATTTATTTCCATTTTAAATTCCTACTTCCAATTTAATTTCATCTTGAAGATAAAAATCTCATATATATATTTTCCCTATTAACAATTAAATTAAGTCTTCATGTTTTTAAAGTTGATAGACTTTAGTTGGTCTATTCTTACAAAAATTGTATCCACAGTGTAAGTAATTCTATATTACTGTATTGTACAAATGTAAGTAACACAATAAAAATTTCATCTCTTATATAAACAAAATATGTATCTCGCCATAGGCAAATTTCTTCATTACTATTTTTGACCTTATACCCTAGTGGGTTTTAAAACATATCACGTGGTTCATTGTTATATGTCCACTCTGCTCATTTTACACCTTAAAAACATGTCTATACCAATCATTGTTTAAACTTCTTGGTTCTCCTTCCCATCTATTAGTCCTTATTCTGTAAAATAACCAACTATTTTAATTTCATGTGATATTTTTGTTCTTTCCTAACCAATTTCCATTTGCAGAGTGTAAATCAACAGAGGTATGTGAGATGAATGAGTGATAAATAGCTGGATGCTAGCTACATGAATGATGTACACCTGGTGGATTCATAATCTAATATACATACGTGCCTATATATATATAGGTACGTATGTATATTTATAAGCTTTTATATGTATCTATGGGCATACCTTATTTTACTGCACTTTGTTGTGTTTCACGGTGTATTGTATGGATGGAGGTTTCAGTGATTTGTCCCGCATAACTGAACACCCCGACCTGCACATTCGCAGGCAGGCTAAAGAATATTGTGAGACTTATGCTGCATTAAGTGACCTCGGGAACCTGGTTAGTTGACATTAGCTGGCCTCCAGGTCAGAATTGGCCCTTCTGGTTTGGACGCCTAGAGCTATAAATTTTGCCCTTACATCCCCTGGGGCTCCAGGCTGAGCTCCCCTCCTCCCCCAGTGGAATCTGGGAGGGGAGGCAAGCACACCTAGCCCAGACTCCTTGAATATGTAAAGACATGATAAAATAGAAAGGCAGCCCCCTCCTAACTGCACATAGGCAAATAAATGTTTAACTTCAGACCCCATCATTTGCCCTATAAAAATGGCCTTATGGGGATGGTCAGTTGGAAATCTCACCTAAGGGGAGGATGCTCTGCCCAGGTCTCTCAATCAGGACTCCAGCCTGGCTGTCTCCCCAGGGCTTCCCCAGCTAATGAGGTTGGATGTTGTAAGTACCCGATTTGATGTAACTCTGTCTTATTCTCCTTTACTGCTTACTAGTGCCCTCATTTATGTGTAGATTTCCCTTCTCTTCTTTCTTTTTCTATTAGATTTTCAGAATATCAATAAAGTGTTTTTTCCCCTTTGAAACTGAGAGTATGGCTTCTGTGAATCTTTTCTTCAGAACACATTAATACTGTGTTTTTCACAGGTTGAAGACTTGTGGCAACCCTTCAACAAGCAACTGTACAGGCACCATTTTTCTAACATTTGCTCACTTTGTGTCCCTGTGTAACATTTTGGTAATTACCACAATATTTCATTTTTTTCATTATATTTTTATGGTGATCTATGGTCAGTCATCCTTGATGTTACCATTGTAATTATTTGGGGGGCACCACAAATGGTGCCCACACAAGACAGCAAACTTAACTGACAAATGTGTGTGTTCTGATTGCAGATGTGGTGGACTTAGCCAAGAGAGCTAGAATTAGCAGTAATTTCTAAAGATGTGACTGAATTGCTGCTATCTAACAATAAAACTTTAACAGATGAGAAATTGCTTTTTATGGATGAGCAAAGGAAGTGGTTGAGAATCTACCCTTAGTAAAGATGATATAAAGATTATTGAAATGACATCAAAGGATTTAGAATATTCCATAAACTTAGTTCATACAGCAGTGGTAGGATTTGAGAGGATTTACACCAATTTTGAAAGAAGTTCTGCTCTTGGTAAAATGCTATCAAACAGCATTACATGATACAGAGAAATTATTCATGAAAGGAATTGATGCAGCAAACATGGTCTCATTTTAATAAATTGCCACAGCCATCCCAACCCTCAGCAACTACCAACCTGATTAATTAGCAAGCATCAACATCAAAGCAACAAAAAGATTATGACTTGTGGGAATCTCAGATGATGGTTATCATTCTTTAGCAATGAAGTATTTTTAATTAAGGTATACATATATTGTTTTTTAAATATAATTCTATTGCACACTTAATAGACTACAGTGTGGTGTAATCATAACTTTTATATGTGCTAAGAAACCAAAAATAAATTATTTGACTCACTTTATTGCAACATTTACTTCATTATAGTGATCTAGAAGCAAACCCACAGTATCTCTGAAGTATGCCTGTATATGTATAAGACATCTATGTGTGTGTATATGTGTCTGTGTGTGAAGAGAGAGAATACATAAATATGGTCTTTTTTCTCTCTTTAACTCAACTTGAAGCCAGTTATCATTCTTTTTTGCTTAATTCCAAGAGGTTTGAAAAAATTATGCTTGTATATTCTCTCCTTCACTGAGCATAATTTAACATATTTTAACATGATATAAGAGCAGAAAATAAAGTGAGCAAATGGAAGAGGGAAGATGAGAAGAAAAAAAAGTACAGATTAAGATCATTCATTTTTTTAATGAAATGTAGATGCTATTTTCATCTCCTACACTAATCTTCTGATCTTCTATCCTGATTTCATGAAGAATGAGACTGATGTAAGATGAAGAATATAAGACAGTTCACTCAAGCTAGTTATGAGTTTTTTGTTTTCTACCATGTGTTTTACACTTCTCTTCTGGGGTAGGAAAAGACTATCTTTTCCTCACCATAAAAATATTCTTACTTTTCAAGACACAACTGTGATATTTATGACATGATTCAAGAAGGATCAGAATATCCTCAAGAATGATATCCTCTGAGATTATTATGAATAAATAAATATGAAATTTAAGAATAATCAGGACAGTATAACATATTTATGATTTTATATATATATATATCTCCTCTGAGATTATGTGTGTGTGTGTATATATATATTCATATTATTATAAATAAATAAATATGTAATTCAAGAACAATCAGGACAGTATAATGTATTTATAATTTTAAAATAAAACATTACAAATTGATTTCAGGACTGGAAACAATTAGGCTGGGAAAGCATATGTGAAGACCCTATTGCAGGAAGAAAATTAGAACTGAGGAAAAGCTAGAGAGCAAGGACAAACATGGTAAGAAACATTTGGGCATTGTTATGCTAAAAGCTAAGGGAATCTACTTATATTAGAATTCTCCAGAAAAACAGAACCAGTAGAAGATAGATAGATAACAGATGGTAAATAGAGATTTATTATGAAGGATTGGCTCACACAGTTATGAAGCCTAAGTCCCACAAACTGCTATATGCAAGCTGAAGCCCCAAGAAAGCCAATGTTAGAGTTCTAGTCCAATCCCAAAGGCCTGATAACTAGGAAAGCCAATAATCCTGTGCTGGGTCCTAAAGCCCGAGAACCAGGGGTGCCAATATGTGAGAGCAGGAGAAGATGGATGTCCTCAAGCAAAGACAGTGAATTCCCCTTCCTCTGTGCTTTGTAATATTTAGACCCTCAACAGATTAGATAATGCCTACTCACCTGTTGAGGATAATCTTCTTTAATTAGTCTAATGATTAAAATACTAATCTCTTATGATACATGTCTTTCTCTGATTGATTTATTTCACTCAACATAATGATCTCACTGATATGAGGAATTCTTAATCTCAGGAAACAAACTGAGAGTTGCTGGAGTGGTAGGGGGTAGGAGGGATGGGGTGGCTGGGTGATAGACACTGGGGACGGTATGTGCTATGGTGAGCACTGTGAATTGCATAAGACTGTTGAATCATAGACCTGTACCTCTGAAACAAATAATACATTATATATTAAAAAAAAAAAAGAAGATAGTAGGAAGGGAGAAATGAAGGGGGGAATCGGAAGGGGAGACAAACCATGAGAGACTATGGACTCTGAGAAACAAACTGAGGGTTCTAGAGGGGAGGGGGGTGGGGGGATGGGTTAGCCTGGTGATGGTGATAAAGAGGGCACGTATTGAATGGAACACTGGGTGTTATATGTAAACAATGAATCATGGAACACTACATCAAAAACTAATGAGGTAATGTATGGTGATTAACATAAATAAATAAATAAATAAATAAATAAAATAAAATAAAATAAAATACGAATCTCTTCTGGAAACACCCTGACAGACACACGCAGAAGTAGTGTTTTACAAGGTATCTAGGCATTCCTTAGCTCAGTCAGATTGACACATAAAATTACCCCTCAAACCACTGAATGTTTTTCTAAGTAACATGATTGGCTTTTGATTTGAACCCTATGGAATTGATAAGGGATAGAAGTAGGAAAATGTTCACCTTTAGCCCAGAAGGTTGACATATAGCCTGCATAGTTCTGATAAAGATCAAATATGTGCTGGTTGCTACATTATTAGAGGGTCTTATGAATGCCTGTACATCTCACTGATAGTTAATATTAAACTTAAGGAGGGCACATGTTGGGATGAGCATTGGGCATTATATGCAACTCATGAATCATTGAACACTACATCAAAAACTAATGATGTATTATATGCTGGCTAACTGAACATAATAATAAAAAAAATATTAAACTAAATGATAGGCACCAAAGAAATCTTGTGAAAGTAGTTGCATGAGTAGAAATTCGAAGAAAACATTTATGATTTAATACTCTCTGCATGTGCCCTCCCCTTGAGCACTAAGTATATAACCACCAGCTTCATACAGCAAAAAGTACAGCTTTCTGCCCATGGTTCCTGTCCCCATGCTACTCAAACAATCTTACAATGTTGTACCATAAAAAGTCTTAAGAATTCTTGACTATTGTGCTCAACAATCCTGCAAAAGAATCAGTTGGAATTCATGTTTAGTTTCTTAACATTTTTCAATTTGGCAGTCTAAAAAAATTTATCTAAGTGGACAGCTTACTTTCTAATCTCTGGAGTAATAAGAGTATCAGTAGTTTCAATAATATTTAGTCTTATAATAAAATTCCTTCTCAGATTTTCATCATGACTTTACCAAGTTATAATCAGAGTCATGGGTCTGGTTTTTAACCAACCAATAATATACATGGGATAGTAGCTAAAGTATCAGAAATTATGATTGAATTTATTAAATTCATAGATGCAGATATAGAATTAAATGGCCATTTCTTCAATAAATATTGTGTTGGTATGGTATTTTAAGACTACATCAAGTGCTAGGGAAACAAATAAGGAAAGGGTACGTGACTACAAAGACATCACAGTCTAATGACTGAGAAAGTTCAGAGTAAGTAGCATAATAAAACAAGAGAAGGAGATCAATGCAGGGGTTACAGGGCCTATGAGAGGGGCACAAATTCTAGGTTATTGGCTTGGTAAAAAAAAAAGGTTCTCTAGAAAAGGCAATTTTTGAAATCAATTTATTCAGCTAGCTAGGATTGATATAGGTAAAGAAAGAAGAAAAGAAAATTGAGACACTATGATAAGAATGTTTAAAAGGGAAAAATGTGGTATCTTTTGAAAAGAGCAGGTAATTCCATATTTATGCTATAAATTGAAAGAGAAACAAGATTATTTCTCTGCTGAGTAGGAAAAACAACCTAACTAGATAAGACAAACAATAGAATATACTATTTCCTTCAGATTGTTTTTGTAGGATTTCTTCTCCGGTGCCCACAATTCTTGGTCACACTGCTTCGAAGAATGAAGAGGTAGACCAGATGAAGAGTCGTGGGTAGCAAAGCAAAGTTTATTGAGTGATAGTGAAAAAGCTTCTGATGAAGGAGGAGACCTGAGAGGGTTGCCACTAGTTTCCAAATCTAGGGGTTTTATGGGCTTGTTGGCAGGCTGTTTTAATCTGATTAACCCTCCATGTGCCTGTCACCCAGTCAGGTTTTTGTCATTTACCTACCACATGGGAAAGGGTGGAGGGCTCCTTCCAGGGTGGTGTAAAATGATTTTAAGGGCATTTTCCCCTGGGGGGAGGCAGGAGCTACAGGATAGGAAAACAAATGCTACAATTAGAAGAATGACCAGAAACTTCATAGTCAAGTTAATCATTTTTTAAATTTCATAGGAACAGTCTGTTTTGCTTTATATCCAAACTATGTAAATATGTTTATAAATTATTAAATAAATTTATTATAACAACTTTTAAAAATGATTTTAAGATCTCATTCCTTTTTATGGCTGCATAATATTCCATTGTGTATAAACTACGTGGCTGGAACTGGAGGGTGTTATGCTGAGTGAAATAAGTCAATCAGAGAAAGACATGTATCATATGACCTCATTGATATGAGGAATTCTTAATCTCAGGAAACAAACTGAGTGTTGCTGGAGTGGTGGGGGGTGGGAGGGATGGGGTGGCTGGGTGATAGACATTGGGGAGGGTATGTGCTATGGTGAGCACTGTGAATTGTGCAAGACTGTTGAATCACAGACCTGTACCTCTGAAACAAATAATGCAATATATGTTAAGAAAAGAAAAAGAAGAAGAAGATAGCAGGAGGGGAAGAATGAAGGGGAGTAAGTCGGAGCGGGGGAAAAACCATGAGAGACGATGGACTCTGAAAAACAAACTGAGGGTTCTAGAGGGGAGGGGGGTGGGGGGATGGGTTAGCCTGGTGATGGGTATTAAAGAGGGCACATTCTGCATGGAGCACTGGGTGTTATACACAAACAATGAATCATGGAACACTACATCAAAAACTAATGATGTAATGTATGGTGATTAACATAACAATAAAAAATTTTTAAAAAATGATTTTAAAATTGTATGCTCTATAAAAAGTTCTGAATGGTAGGTGGTCAGAACATTATTTGTTTGTTTGTATATATAATTCATTTGTCTCTTACCATATGTAGTTCAAAACCCTATGAGCTCTAGGAATGTAAAATGGTTCATTTAAAGTGGTTAAAGTTGAAATATATTTGTAGAACTATTATATTTATATCTATTTTTAAATAAAATCAGTATTAAGAACTTCTCAACAGAATCATGAGTAGAAATCTGGATTGTCTTTCATTCTGTGAAAAGATGAAAAAAGAAATAATGCATAGCAAACATTTTCTAACATATTCATAAATAGAAATTTCATCTAACCAGAGGGATTTCCCTTAGGGAATTGTGATAATTCTATTTAATGTTCTGAAAACAAGCTTTGCATGATGTTCTCTATGCTCTTGGATGCAAAAAATATTTTCCCTACACTCTCACTATTTTGATGCCTCATGACCAATTCCCAAACTTTATTTTTTTCTTTCACTGTAGTACTAAAATTCTGGTTCTTCAAACTTCTGATTGACAGGGGTGGGTCATGTGACACAGTTCTGAATAATAAAGTATAATAATCTTTCTGGGGATTTTTCATGGTTAAAAAAAGGTATGGAATGTATTATTGTTTTGTTTTGTTTTTTTCCTGCTTTCAATCTGAGTATGATGCAGCAATGTGCACAAAGAAATAAAACTATTTCTAAAAGAAATCCTACCATTTCATAACTATTGGAATGCATAAGAATTATAGTTTCTTACCATTTTACAAACACTTGGTATTTTCAATATTTTTAAAATTTTCTATTTTAGTTATTCTATTGGATATTTGATAGTAACTCACAGTGGTTTAATTTTTAATCCCCTAATGAGTAATAATTTAGAGCATCTTTTTATCTGCTTATTAGTCTTTCATGTGTTTTTAATTCTTTTACCCACTTTGAGCTGTTTGAATTATTACTGAGTTGTAAATGTTATTTATGCATTTTACTATGAACATTCTTGTGTGAGACTTGATATATCTTTTTGAAGAAATACCTAGAATTGGAATTTCTGGGTCATAGAGTAAATATAAGAAACTGACAACTAGTTTCCAAAGTGCTATTCAAGATATTTCTTTATGAGTTTCTATATTTCTATATTTCTTTCTAGCAAAGAAACTGACAGTCTTTGTTCCAGACCATTTTTCCATTTTTTCTGTGTATACACACGCACACATGCACATATATATATATATATATATATATATATATATAGAGAGAGAGAGAGAGAGAGAGAGAGAGAGAACAGACTTAGAGTTCACTCTCCCTCCAGATTCATTAAGTATCCAATGTGAAAATATGTCTTCCTAAAAGACAGAGGTCAGGCAGGTTTAGTGCACATTATAAAATAAGTAAATTCCTGAAGTTTGTGATTCCTCAGTTATGATGTGACCCACTGAACCCATCTTTTGGGATCACTCTGCATTGCTTTTATGGGACTTGGAGGGCAGAGGAAACATGCAAACATGAAGCCTATTTGCTTACTGTGCCATGAGTAATAAAGTCATTTATATATGACCAGAAATCTTGAACTTTCTGCTAGCATGCAGGAAATAGTAAAAGATTAAAATGTTTGTTTGCAAGTTACAGTAAATCTCAGATAATTCAGTTATTGATAAGTGACAATACAATTTACACTTATCAACAATATATAATGCTATTGAATATTCCATATTCCTCCACAAATTTGATATTGTTCAATGTATTTTTAAAATATTTATGCTTGATAAAGAATTTTAAGTTGATTTTTTTTCATTAAGACCTTAATTTTTTTTTCCTTTTTATGGCTTCCATTGTTTCTGATAAAAAGACCAATCATTTTATTATTATTCTCTTTTATGTAGTATTTCTATCAGATTCCTTTGTGATTTATTTCTCTATTGTTTCCAAAAGCTAATTATGTACCATCCAATTTTATATGTGCTTTTCCTAAGAGTTTAAGATTTTTAT
Organism: Callorhinus ursinus; assembly: GCF_003265705.2. NCBI lineage: Eukaryota > Metazoa > Chordata > Mammalia > Carnivora > Otariidae > Callorhinus > Callorhinus ursinus. The sequence goes on along the minus strand of NW_027397063.1, from coordinate 35,014,192 downwards.
AAGTTTTATCAAATTGGGAAATTGTTAAACATTTCCTTAAATGTATTTTTAGCCTACCCGAGGTCAATACAAATTGAATATATATTTGACTGTTTTATTTTGATTCACAATTCCCTGAAATGCTGTTCATTTTTTTCCTTTGCCTGCATTTTTCTCTTTGAGTTTCTGCTAGTTATTTTTGATCACCATGTCATTAAGTTCACTAATGTTTTCTTCAACAGGATCTAATCAGTTGTTATTCTCATTCAGTAACTTTTAGATTTCCTATAGTATAGTTTTCTGCTTAAGAATTTTCTTTGCTTCCTTTTTATATCTTCTATTTCTGCCCACATAGTCTTTTTCTTTAAATATTTGAGCAAGTTGATAACAATTTTTTTTGAAAGCAAGTGATGGAGGGTGTGCATGCACACAAGCAGTGGGGGATGGGGCAGAGGGAGAGGAAGAGAGAGAATACCAAGCTGGGCATGGAGCCCAATGCAGGATTTGATCTCACGACACTGAGATCATGTGACGTGAGCAGAAATCAAGAGTTGGTCGCTTAACCGACTGAGCCACCTGGGTGTCCCTAGGTTGATAATACTTATAATAGGTGTTTCAAAATCATGTTTGCAATCCACCATATCTATCATTTTTGTGTCTATTTGTAATGACTGATTTTTCTCTTGTCACATTTTCCCATTTCTTCATAATGTATTAGGTTTGTTTGTTTGTTTTTTTTAAACTTCAGACCAAAAATGAATGTTACATTGTTTCATAGAACAGAATTTTGTTTCTTTTTATTTAATGACAGTTGATATTTGTTTTGTCAAGCATTTGGTTATTTATAAATCAAAGTGATCTTGTTAAGACTTTGTAAGCTTTGTTAAGTATATGTCTAAATGATTCTAATATTATGTTAACCTTACTACTAAGAAATGCCCTAGCTCGTTACTGAATTCCCAAGTATTCAATGAAGACATTTACACTCTGTGTGAGCATTGGGAAATGTTTATCTTATAGTATTCCTGACATTTGCTGTCTGGCCTTATATAACACTTTACCTTATGCATGAATGCATTAGTATTCAAGCAATAGATTCAAAGATACCTGCTATGGACAATATTTGTTTCATTCATATTTTGAAGCCTTATTCCTAATGAAATGGTATTTGGAGGTGGGAACTTTGGGAGGTAATTAGGTCATGAGGATAGAGCACTTGTGAATGAGATTAGTATCTTCATAAGAAGAAACATGAGAAAGATGATCTTCCTTTCCAACTTATGGAGATACAGCAAGAAGGCATCTGTCTGCAATCATGAAGATTACCCTTATGAGGAACTAAACAGTCTGGCCCCTTGATCTTGGACTTCCTAGCCTCCACTATTGCAAGAAATTAAGGTCTATTGTTCTAGCCACTCAATCTATGGTATTTTTGTTATAGCAGACCAAACTAATAAGGACAATACTTTCATGCAGATTTCTGGAGCTCTTTTTCTGTGCAGTCCATTCTTTCTATAGTACGCCCATTCCTGTCCACAATTTTCATCCAGAAGACTTCCTGAATTCTAATCTCCAGCTCTTCAACTCAGCTAGACTGCTATACTTTGCACCGACTTCCTAGATACATTACTGCCAGGGAAATCACCTCAGAAATCACCCGGGGAAATTACAGGACTCTCATCATATGTTTCCCCTTTCTCAGAATCAGAGTTCCTGTGGTCCAATGCATGAAAGTACTTGTTTTGTTTTATATTTTGCCCAATTTTTTAGTAGCTTATGAAAAAGGGCCAAACTTTAGTACTAGTTATTTTAATAGAATGAAAACAGTCTCTGACACTTGTATTTAAATTAAAAATCAAAATTACAGTTGGGAATGGACCAAGATAGCAATATAAGAGGCTCCTGAACTAGCCTTCAACCATAGGTATATTGAATGTACAGCTCTACATGAAGCAATTACCACTGAACAAAATCCAAAAAGTGGTTGAACAACCCCTAAACACTGGGTAAGTGAGAATACAGTCACATCGAAGTGGGTAGGAAAAGCTGAGGCACTCCCACCATAAACAACACCTCCAGCATAGTGACATACAATTGGGAGAGAACCCCCTTTCCCCAACTCCCAGCTTCTCTCTAAGCAGCAAAGGGTTTGGATCACACATCTAGTGCCCCAACCTTTAAGACTTCCACCTAAGGGATGTGTCCCCCAATACACCCAGCTCTGAAAACTAATGAGGCTTACATCCAGGAGACCCACATGATTACAGCAAACATACAGCAGTTGCTAACAAGCACATGAGCACTTGTAGCAGCTATTCCCCCAGGCCTCAGTGTATAGGGAACAAAGCCTGATCATCTCTCAGTTTTTGTCTGAAAGGAGTCCAGCTACATACTTTAAAAGCTATGGATTGAGGGCCAGACTTCTAATTTAGCACATATTTAGGGACTATTTTCCCGAGAGACTGGGAAAAATGGTAGACATCTCCAGTTTCTCCCTCTGCTTCACACCAAGATACCAATAACTCCCTGGAAGAGCTTGCATACGTTTATGGTTTTCAGCTTTTATGGCTCCTGTCTGAGGATCCCAGAGAGCCTGGCTCTAATAACCAGTGGGGCTTGCATTCATAAATCACACAGGACTGTAACAGATATAGAAGCAGTTCTTAATGGGCACAAGAGCACCCAAAGAAATTCCAGGACCACATGGTTATGCTGGTAAAATTCCACTAAATATTTAAAGAAAAACTAATATAAATTTTTTGCGCACTATAATAAAAAAAAAGGAAGGGACATTCCAAACTTATTTTATGAAGTCAGCATTACCCTGTTGATACCAAAGCCAGACAAGGACACTACACTAAAAGAGAACTGGAGGAGGAAGAACACTACTCAACTTAAATGTCAGCATCAAAGGCTCACCAAAACTGGTTCTAGCTCTGGGGGAAGAAGGTGGAATAGGAGGACCATGAGTGCCCCATGGCCTATATTTACAAATTTAAACTATTCACATCCAAGTCAATAAACTGGAGAATGATCTGAAGACTGGCAGAACAAACTCCACAACTCAATATAGAAAAGAAGCTACATCTGAAAGGTTAGGAAAGTCAGAAGGGTGGAGGGAGGCTGCCTCCAGGAGGGAGGGAGATGTGTGTGAGGAGAGGGCAGAGAAATGAGCCCTTGCATCAGGGAACTTCCACAGGGAAGATTAATCCCCAAAATACTTGGTTTTAAAACCAGAGAGGTTGAATTCTGTGAGTTTTTTAAAACCAGTGGGACTTGGAGTCTAGAGCTTTAAAATTCAGCTGATTCAGGACAGGGCAATCCAAGAGGGCAAGTGATAGCTGGGTTGCCACCCCTAAAGAGACAGCAGCCTCTGCCAGACTCATCTATATGCTGTCCACAAGAGACTCATTTTAGACCTAAAGATTGAAAGTGTGGAGATGGAGAAACATCTATCATGCAAATGGATGTCAAAAGAAAGCCAGAGTAGTAATATTTATATTGGACAAAATAAACATAAAAACAAAGACTGTAACAAGAGACAAAGAAGGACACTATATAATAATAAAGGGGAAAATCCAATAAGAAGATATAACAATTATAAATATTTATGCACCCAACATAAAAGAACCCAAACACATAAAACAGTTCATACACATAGAAAGGAACTAATTGATAATAATACAATAATAGTAAGGGATTTTAACACCCCATTTACATCAATGGACAGATCATCCAAACAGAAAATCAACAAGGAAAAATAACTTTGAATGATGCACTGGAAAAGATGGGTTTAACAGATGTATTCAGAACATTCCATCCTAAAACAGCAGAATACACATTCTTTTCAAGTGCACATGGAACATTCTCCAGAAGAGATCACATATTAGCCCATTGGACAAGCCTCAACAAATTCAAAAAGAGTGAAATCATACCATGCATCTTTTCTGAATATAATACTATGAAACTAGAAGTTAACCACAAGAAAAAAATCTGGAAAGGCCACAAATACATGGAGGTTAAATAAATGCTACTAAACAATTTATGGGTCAATGATGAAATAAAGGAAGAAATCAAAAACTACATGGAAACAAATGAAAATGAAAATGCAATGGTCCAAAAACCTCTGGGATGCAGCAAAAGTGGTTGTAGGAGGGAAGTTTATAGCAATATAGGTTTATCTCAAGAAGCAAAAAAAAACCTCAAACAACCTCACCTGACACCTAAAAGAGCTGGAAAAAGAACAAATGAAGCCTAAAGCCAGCAGAAGAAAGGAAATAATAAAGATTAAAGCAGAAATAAATCATATAGAAACTAAACAAACAATAGATCAATGAAACCAGAAGCTGGTTTGTTGAAAAAAAATTAATAAAATTGATAAACTCTAGCCAGAATTATCAAAAAGAGAAAAACCCAAATAAAATCACAAATGAGAGGATGAATAACAATTGACACCACAGAAACACAAACAAGTATAAGAGAATATTAGGTAAAATTATATGCCAACAAATTGGACAACCTAGAAGAAATGGATAAATTCCTAGAAACATATAAACTGCCAAAATTGATCAGAAGAAATAGAAAATTTGAACAGATTGATAACCAGTGAGTAAATTGAATCCATAATCAAAAAGCAAAAGTCCCAACAAACAAAAGCCCAGGACCAGATGGCTTCACAGGCAAATTCTACCAAACATTTAAAGAAGACTTAATATCCATTCTTCTCAAACTATTTCAAAAAATAGAAAAGGAAGGAAAACTTCCAAATTCATTCTATGAAGCCAGCATTACCCTGATGCCAAAACCAGACAAAGACACCACTAAAAAAGAGAACCATAAGCCAATATCCCTGATGAACAGAGATGCAAAAAATCCTCAAAAAATACTAGTAAACCAAATCCAACAATACACTAAAAAAATTCATTCACCACAACCAAATGGGATTTATTCCTGGGTTGCAAGGGTGGTTCTATATTCACAAATCAATCAATGTTACACAACACATCAATAAGAAAAAAGATAAGAAACATATGATTATTTAAGTAGATGCAGAAAAAGCATTTGACAGAGCAACATCCTTTCAAGATAAAAACCGTCGGAAGAAGCAGAAGATGGCGCTCACCAGCTTTTTACCTGCACCTACTCAGCTATCTCAGGACCAGCGTGAGGCTGAAGAAAAGGCAAGATCCCAGAGATCATGACAGACCTCACTGGTCTCCTCCTGAAGAGAACCTACCCCATACGGGTACTGGAAATGCTGGATACCTCAGTTATTAGAGGATTTTGGAGGTGGAGGTGCTTTTCCAGAGATCCATGTGGCCCAGTATCCACTGGATATGGGGTGAAAGAAAAAAAATGTCAAATGCACTGGACATTCCGGTGGTTGCTGAAGGAAAAATTAAGTATGATGCAATTGCTCGGCAAGGACAGTCAAAAGACAAGGTCATTTATAGCAAGTATACTGACCTGGTTCCCAAGGAAGTCAAGAATGCAGATGACCCAGACCTGCAAAGACCTGATAAAGAAGCCATTAAAGAGATAACGGAAAAGACAAGGGTAGCCTTAGAAAAATCTGTATCACAGAAGGTTGCCACAGCCATGCCAGTTCGAGCTGCTGATAAACTGGCTCCTGCCCAACATATTCGACACACACCATCTCAACAAGCAGTGGTTTTCAACTCTGGAGCTAAACAGAGAGTTATTCAGATGGTGGAAATGCAGAAAGAGCCAATGGAGCCTCCAAGGTTCAAGATTAATAAGAAAATTCCCCGAGGACCACCTTCCCCTCCTCACCTGTCATGCATTCTCCTAGCCAAAATATGACCATGAAGGAGCAACAAGAGTGGAAGATCCTTCCTTGTATTTCAAACTGGAAAAATGCAAAGGGGTATACAATTCCATTAAAGAGGTCTGCAGACAGTTCACATCAATGAGAACTTTGCCAAGCTGGCTGAAGCCCTCTATATTGCTGATCAGAAGGCTCATGAAGTTGTAGAAACACGTGCTCAAGTAGAGAAAGATGGCTCAAAAAAGAAAAGGAGAAACATGAAGAGAAACTTAAAGAAATGGCCCAGAAAGCCAGGGAGAGAAGAGCTGGGATCAAAACCCATGTGGAAAAACAGGATGGGGAGGTACGTGAGAGGGATGAAATCCGGCAACAGGCGAAAGAGAGACTGCACGACGGGAATCTTTCCAGGGCGTCTCCTGAGAAGAGGTAGAAACCATAGGGAAATGGAAATTGAGATATCAGTGAAATCATTGCTCTTGGTGTGCCCAATCCTCGAATGTCCAATGAAGTTCAGTATGACCAAAGGCTTTTCAACCAGTCCAAGGGTATGGACAGTGGTTTTGCAGGTGGAGAAGATGAAATTTACAACATTTATGATCAAACCTGGAGAGGTGGTAAAGATATGGCCCAGAGTATTTACAGGCCCAGTAAAAATCTGGACAAGGACATGTATGGTGATGACCTAGAAGCCAGAATAAAGACCAACAGATTTGTTCCCGTTAAGGAGTTTTCTGGTTCAGACCGTAGGCAAAGAGGCCGAGAAGGACCAGTTCAGTTTGAGGAAGATCCTTTTGGTTTGGACAAGTTTTTGGAAGAAACCAAACAGCATGGTGGCTCTAAAAGACCCTCAGATAGTAGCCACCCCAAGGAACATGAGCATGAAGGCAAGAAGAGGAGGAAGGAGTAGATACACCTCTCTTCAAAGTGAATGAACTTTTATCCATAACCCTAATGATGCAAGTCAGATGGGCAAACACTTTGCAAATGGCCAGGATAAAAACCATTTCTGAGTGTCAGACCCCAGCCCTACTTTTTATGATGGGAGCAAGGGGGGGGGGGATGGAAAATTCTTTGAACTATTTAGTTTTTTTTTTTTTACGTGTAGGTTGTGTTTGTGCTTCTCCTACCTTTTGTCATTTATAGAACATACTGCCCCACACATGAAATAAGACCACTTTCTTTTATGTGACATTAGTACTTTGGGGTTAATATTTTGTGTAAGACTGACTGCTGATGAATAAAGTTTCCCCAACCACAGGGAGTAGAAGGATGTTCACATACTGGAACTGTTCTGCCAAATGACGTTTGCCCGTTAGGCTCCGTTTTAATTTGGAGTGGGGAAAGTAAGCTCTTGCTTGGTGCAACTATTTGTTTCAAATAAAAACATTTAGACAAAAAAAAAAAGATAAAAACCCTCAACAAAGCAGGTTTATAGAGAACATATCTCAATATAATAAAGGCCATATATGAAAAATGTACAAGTAACATCATCCTCAGTGGGAAAAAACTGAGAGCTTCCCCCCAAGGTCAGGAAAAAGACAAGGATAGCCATTCTTACCACCTTTATTCTACATAGTACTGGAAGTCCTAGTCACAGAAATCAGACAATAAAAAGAAATTAAAGGTATCCAAATTGGTAAGGAAGAAGTAAAACTTTCACTATTTGCAGATGACATGATATTATATCTAGAAAACCTAAAAGACTTCACCAAAAAAACTACTAGAACTGATAAACAAATTCAGTAAAGTCTCAGGATACAAAATCAATGTACAGAAATCTGTTGCATTTCTATACACCAATAATAAAGGAGCAGAAAGAGAAACTAATAAAACAATCCCATTTACAATTTCACCAAAAATAATAAGGTACTCAGGAATAAATCTAACCAAAGAGATGAAAGACCTGTCCTCTAAAACCATAAAACATTGATGAAAGAAATGGAAGATGACACAGAAATGGAAAGAAACTCTATGTTCATGGATTGAAAAAATATTGTTAAAATGTCTATACTACCCAAGTAATCTACACATTTCATGCAATCCCATCAAAATACCAACAGAATTTTTCACAGAACCAGAACAAACAATTCCAAAATTTGTTTGATACCAGAAAAGACCCTGAATAGCCAAAGCAATCTTGAAAAAGAAAAGCAAAGTTGGAGGCATCACAATTCCAGACTTCAAGTTATAGTACAAAGCTGTAGTACTCTAAACAGTATGGTACTGGCACAAAAATAGATATATAGATCAATAGAACAGAATATAAAACCCAGAAATAAATCCACAATTATATGGTCAATGAATTGTTCACAAAGCAGGAAAGATTATCCAATGGGAAAGGGACAGTCTCTTCAACAAATGGTATTGAGAAAACTGAACAGCAACATGCAAAAGAAAAAAAAAAAACCGGACCACTTTCTTACACCATACACAAAAGTAAATTCAAAAGTATTAGAGACCTAAATGTGAGACTTGAAACCATAAAAATCCTAAAAGAGGACACAGTTAGTAACCTCTTATTGCCCATAGCAACTTTTTTCTAGATATGTCTTCTGAGGTAAGGGGAACAAAACCAAAAATAAACTATTGGGACAATATCCAAAGAAAAAGCTTCTGCACAGCAAAGGAAACAATCAACAAAACTAAAAGGCAACCTATGGAATGGGAGAAGATATTTGCAAATGACATATCCAAGAAAGTCTTAGTCTCCAAATTATATAAAGAACTTATACAGCTCAACACCCAAAAAACAAATAATCTAATTAAAATATGGACAGAAGACAGAAACAGATATTTCTCCAAAGATAACAGATGGCCAACAGACATATAAAAAGATGTTCATCAGCACTTACCATCATGGAAATGCAAATCAAAACTACAATGAGATATTACCTCACACCTGTCAGAATGGCCAAAATCAACAACACAAGAAATAACAGGTGCTGATGAGGCTGTGGAGAAAAAGGAGAAAAAGACCCTTCTTGCACTGTTGATATGAAGGCAAACTGGAGCAGCCACTGTGGAAAACAGTATGGAGGTTCCTCAAAAAGTTAAATATAGAACTCCCCTATGTACCAGGAATCACACTACTGGGTATTTATCTAAAGAACACAAAAACACTAATTCAAAGGGATACATTCAGTCCTATGTTTACAGCAGCATTATTTATAGTAGCCCAGATATGGTAGCAACCCAACTGTCCATCAAATGATGAATGGATAAAGATGGGATACACACACACACACACACACACACACACACACACACACACACACTGGAATATTTTTCAACCAAAAAGACCAAAATCTTGCGATTTGCAATGATATAGATGGAGCTACAGCATAATTCTAAGCAAAATAAATCATCAGAGAAAGACATATGATTTCATTCATATGTGGAATTTAAGAAACAAAACAAAAATGCAAAGGCAAAAGGGAGAGAAACCAAGAAAAATATTCTTAATTATAGAAAACAAATGGATGGTTACCAGAGGGGTGGGAGTGAGTTAATGGGTTAAATAGGTGATGGGGATTAAGGAGTGCATTTTTTTGTGATGAGCACAGGGTGATGTATGGAATTGTTGAATCACTATGTTGTACACCTGAAACTAATATAACACTATGTTAAGTAACTGGAATTAAAATAAAAAGCAAAAAAGAGAAGAGAAGAGAAAAAGAGAAGAGAAGAGAGAAGAAAAAATTCATTGAAAAAAAAAAAGGAAGGGACGGAGGGAGGGAGGGAGGTAGGGGGGCCGGCCTCATAGAAATAGAGTAGAAAAGTGGTTGTCAGGGGCTGGGGGACAAAAAAAATAGAGAGAGGTTGCTAAAAAGGTACAAACTTTAAGCAGTAAGACGAAGGGCTGAGTACTTAATGTATAACCTGGCAACCATACTTGACAACACTCTATTGTATAACTGAGATTTGCTTAAGAGTAGAACTTACTTAAATGTTCACACACACCAAGTTTGATGATTAATGTATTAACTCATTGGGGGGGAATCCTTTCATAATGAGTGTGTGTACCAAATCATCACATTGTGCACTTTAACTATCTTATAATTTTGTCAGTTATAGTGCAATAAAGTTGAAAAAAATAAAAATCACAAAACAGCAACTACAAATGCACACAAACCATGATCTAGACAGTTTAAAATATTAACTTATCCTCCACAACAAGACAAAAATATAAATAACTCTAAAATCCTGATAAGACATTCACTTTTTTACATAATTAATTTATGACTTAACATTTCTGTGGGTATTTTTGGATGTGTAAATTATATTGTCTATTTATTTCCTACCTCCTAAAATATAAATTAAAAATCAAACTCTTAAATAAACTTTTAACAATATTTGTCAAGGGATTGTTCCCAGAGTGTATTTTAAATATTTTAAAAAATAGAAGAAAAAACATACAACTCTCAAGTGTCACCATTAATAAAATTAAATGATGTGCCTGCTTAATTTATTGACTGTGTCAAAAATGATTATGATGAACAGAATGAAGGGAAAGAAAATATTATGCAAAGGGTATAACATGAGGAATTTTGAAGAGCTAAATCTGTTTAATATTCATATAACATAAAAAGTAAGCCTGAGTGATAAGAAATAAGAGTCTAAAGACAGCCAGGAAAAACATCATGAAACCATGTCTAATTATAATATTGTCAAATAAATCTATTATACATCACAGAGAATAAAATTTCTATTTTTAACATTTTTAAATATTGATTTTGAAATATCTCACTACCAGCTAATAGCCTCCATAAAAACAGACTCAATCTTAAGCATTTTTGTATTTCTTGTGCCCAGCATGAGTCCCAGAATGTAGCTTGATAGTCATTGAATGAAAAAAATAAATTAATGAATGAATAGATAAATTAATGTGTATTATATGCTTGGTAGAATATTGAAATAGGATTCATGTGGCTGTTATCAATAACTGTGAGAAATACTCAGAGTAAAGTAATCTAGATAAAACACAAATTGCCTTTCTTTGGGAATTTTGCCCAGCCCACTCCAACACTCACCCCTCACCCCCCACACACCCCAGCCACCAATCAGAAAATAATTAATTGCTTAGGCTCTACTCTGGAAATGAAATGGACCCCTGAAATTATTCTAGTTATGTAATTCTGACTTCCATACTATTGTTCCAGTGGAAAAAAAAGCAATTCAAAATCAAATGTGAATTAAATTGGTTCAGAGCATATTACTTAAATCCTTCAAATCATTAAGCTGCTTAGACACAGTAATAGGGCACCCAATCACCTGAGTTAGATCTGATTAGAACCTCAAACCTTACATATGTGAAAGGCAATTTGAATGACTGACAGCTGTGACAGTTATGAGACAGAAAAACAAAAGTAGGGATATAGTAGAATCTTCTCAAACATATGAGCCTACTCAGAGAAAGCATATTTTCTTACTGCCTATTGGTATTTTTCTGTTGAAATTTGAATTTTTTTTTATAACCAGTCCAAGAAGTTCTCATTCACATTACCACTAAATTTTCCATGGACCCTGGAAAGGGGTCACTTGAGAATGTCACACAACCAGACAAAAAAATTACTCAAGCTGCATAGATGTTCCCTTGTATAAAGAGGCAAGCTGAAAAAAGCAAATATGTAAATATGTTACCTGTAGGACAAAAAAAATAATAATGAGAATATTCTTTCCCCATCAATACATCTCCTTGAAAAGCCATAGAAATGTACTTGCAAGAAATCCAGGTTTTCTAGCAGAACATTAACAACAACAAAAAATAATTTATTTTGCAATCTAAGGCTAGCTTCCTTATTTAAAAATGGCATTTAACTTTCTTATTGACTGCTTTCTTGGTTTTTAAAAAATTACATTGTAAAAATATGGGAAATTAGAAATATGCCTTTAGGGTGCCTGGGTGGCTCAGTTGGTTAAGCGACTGCCTTCGGCTCAGGTCATGATGCTGGAGTCCCTGGATCGAGTCCCACATCGGGCTCCCTGCTCAGCAGGGAGTCTGCTTCTCCCTCTGACCCTCTTCCCTCTCGTGCTCTCTATCTCTCATTCTCTCTCTCTCAAATAAATAAGTAAAATCTTAAAAAAAAAAGAAATATGCCTTTAATAGCTTTTTGCCTTTATGGAGATTTAAGAGAACCTAGACACCCAGCATAGTTTTTCAATCACTTTCAGAATTCCTGTTACAGAAGAGGCACCTCAGTGAGGTTTTCTTCTCCCGAAAGTATTCATAATGAATTTGTTGTGACCATCAGTTAAACCAGTCTCTTCATAAAGCAGTCTGCACATGCAAGCATACTTAGAGGTAAGACAGTTTATTTTTCCAAAGACCCTATTAAATAAAAATGAAATCAAATGGTGCCCCAACCATACATTGTATATCACACTCAGTCCACAACTGCATGAATTTTTGCATTTCTTTCATAAGGCAATTCTCATAGTGAACCAATTTTCTAGATACTTTGGTCTTGGCAGCTTTCTTTAACATAAATGTCACTCTAAGTGCATTCTTACACTAAGTCTTGACATCATGGATGCCATTAGAAACTAGGAACAAAATATTTCTGCATCCTGAGAGTCATAAACCTGAAAGGATATTTCAGGTAGGTAATTCATTTTTACCTTTCTCTTAAGTACTATATTTTTCCCATAATTAACCCTGAAAGACTCAGGGCTCAGTGGCATTAGTTCAGAGGTGCTTTGGTGGCTCAGACATCAGATTATGTAACAGTCCCAAGATAGATAAAGAAAGAAACAGAATCAAAGCTCCTGGGAATCTGAGGGCTATAAGGCATCTATCAAAGTCCTTTTCTTTTTCTGTTTTCTTTCTTTCCTGGATCTCAGAGCTACAGGTACTTTTATATCACAAATAACTTACACTACTTTTATGCCTTGGTGTTTCAGGCAAGTTTCAGTCCATTCACAGCATTTTTTTTGTTGTTGTTTTCTCCACTGGATTTTATCTTTAAATTAAGATTCCTAAAATACCTCAAAATTTTAATGGAATTCCTTTACCTCATCATTCTTCAAATGAGACAAAATAATGGATTCTTTGAATCTATTCAGGGCTTCCTTTTTTTTTAAGATTTTATTTACTTATTTGACAGAGAGAGAGAGAGTGCGAGAGAGGGAACATAAACAGGGGGAGTGGGAGAGGGAGAAGCAGACTCCCTGCTAGCAGAGAGCCGGATGTGGGGCTTGATCCCATGACACTGGGATCATGACCTGAGCTGAAGGCAGATGCTTAACACCTGAGCCACCCAAGCACCTCCATAGCCTCCTTTTATTGACAAATGCTAAACATCAGTCAAATCTATTCAGAAACACAGCTTAAAATAAAAATTTAGAAAAACAGTTATCATTGGTTGGGGCAGTGAAAAGTTGCATCAGGTATTAATTACCTTATAACACTAAAACCATGCAGTGCTTCTTCTGCCAAATGTATTTATTAACTCCGTCATTAAGAAAAGTATTTGTAATTATTTGTTTAGAACTTATTTTAAATCGTTTCTGAATCAGGAGTATTCCTCATAGTTACGTTTCCTAGATTTTTCCAGGACAAGGAAATCACATGATGATTTTTAAACTTTAAAAAAAAAATAATAGTAATCCTTTAGAATGTCTTTCCTGAACACAAAATTTTCTTTCATCGCTTGAGCCTTGTATTCTTCTACTCATTCATTTCTTTTTCTTGAAAATGTGTGTGATAGCTCTTTATTATCCACAGATTAAAAATCAACCACATAACCAAGGCATAGGGAGCTTTTCACAATTTGATACCTTCTCAGTCACCAAATTCACATCCTGTTGTGTCTTTCAAACCATATTCAGAATTTTCCAATCAGAAAATGTCACATCTTTTGTGTCTGGGTGTATATGCCATTAACTCCATGTGATCCTTTCTTTGCTCTCAACCATTAAAATATGACAGTTGTGCCATCCTACCCACCTAGAGAATATTAGAGCTACCGGGTGCCTGGGTGGCTCAGTTGGTTAGGCGACTGCCTTCGGCTGGGGTCATGATGATCGAGTCCCGCATCGGGCTCCCGGCTTGGTGGGGAGTCTGCTTCTCCCTCTGACCCTCTTCCCTCTCATGTGCTTTCTGTCTCTCATTCTCTCTCCCTCAAATAAATAAATAAAATCTTAAAAAAAAAGAATATTAGAGCTACCATAACTAAATACTACAGAGTGGTGGCTTAAACAATAGAAATTTATTTTCTCATAACTCTAGAGGTTAAAAATTCAAGATTAAGGTGTCATTATGTTTGGTTTCTCTTGAAGACTCTCTTTGGCTTGCAGATGGTCACCATCTCAACTCTCCTCATATTTTCTGATATCTTTTTTGAGTGTCCAAATTTCCTCTCCTTATAAAGACACCAATTAGATTGGATTAAGGTCATACATACTACTTCTTTAAACATAATCGCCCTATGTCCAAATAGGTTATATTATAAGACACTAGGGATTAGGACTTCAACGTGTGAATTTGGGGAGAGGGAAGGAACACAATTCAACCCACAACACAACGCTTCTGTAATTATACCTTTTTATCTTCAAGTTAGGAAATGAGCTTTTCCATAAAACTATCATGATCCAAAGAGATTCGTCACAAAACAAAATAAAACAAAAAAGCATTCTTTCTGGTTTAATAATTGCAGGAACAGATAGAAATAATTTAAAATAGTAATTTTTACTCTTGTGTCTTAACAGCTACAAATCCTATAGGTGTATTCATTCCTACCAACAACATATTACAGCAAACAAAGGCCATGTCAAGTTAACAATGTATAACAAAACACCACTGAATTCCCACCACTGAAAACGTCAACCATGGAATAATGGAAGTGAACAGCAAAAATGCTACATTTAAAAAAAAATGAGATACTTAGAAAATCTTTCACATTTCTTGCTTTTTTTTTCAGCAATGAGTCATACTTGGTAACCATCTTCAGAGTGTTTTATATAAGAAAAAGCTTCAGAAAAAAAGACAACTATATTTGAAAAATCTGTATTTTTCACTTTCTAAAAAAAAGACATTATTCAAAATGTACATTTTTAGATTGAACATAGACTGGAAAACAGGGCTGCTTAATCTCTTAGTATGAATCTTATATTGAAAATGTCAAATATAGGCATTCTGATGGAAGTAGTTTCAAAATCACTTAAATAAGAGATTTTACATTTATAAATAGTTTTAAATAGATATCCTTGTTTGATCATTATAGTAGTTAGGAATAACTGAACAATTAATTGCTCAAATCCATAGTCAAGCTTAAAGTAGAACAAAAACAATCTCTGTGTCAATCCTGTATTCATAGAAATGTGTGGTTTTTTTTATGTTTCAGATGATTGAAGCCAAGAAATTCTCTAAATGAAAATTAACAGAATTACCAATTTACAGCTAAAAACGAAAAAGTTCTAGAGCAAGGAGTGATGTAGGCGGAATCCTCCAGCCTACACCTTCCTCCTGAATACTTCAAGGATTATTTCAAGCCTATGCACAGACAGGAATAAAATGCAAACAATCAATATGTCAGATACAGCTAAATTATGTATGCTTTAGAAGAAAAAAAATTTTTGAGTTCTGTTTTCCAAAGGGCAGGAAAGGATTGAAGAAGAAAGACCTAGCCATTTCAAATAGTTCCTGGAATTAGTTACATTTTAATAGAACAATGATATGAAAAGATATACAGAACTGTTTTTTTATCATATAGGTGAATTTTAGGTGAAACAATAAAGAAATAGGTCAAATTCTAGCATTCTTTTATATTCTCTTAGATATTCCATAAAGAGCGATTATCAGGTTGATATGTACCACCCTCTTTTGTTTTGTTTTTTCTTTACAATTCTCTCAGCAGTTACCAGCATTGGCACTCTGTCCATTTTAATAAAAATTTAAGTTTTCCCTGCTCTGGAATTGTTTTGTTGCCACATTTGCTAGGCATGGAAAATTCTCTAGGTTCCAATGCTCTGGCCTAATATCTTTTAGGATAATACTTAAAATAGCACTTCTGGAGGAATAAATGCTTAACTTCTCCTTTATAAAAGCAACAAATGATTTATCCATCTTCCTGTGTCTACTGTAATTATCTACAAATCCATTTACATGCATAAAATATGACCGTCTTGGATTAAAATGAATTTGATACTTATTGTTATATTTCAAATATAAAAGCATATATGATTAATTGATATTTCAACAAGAATTAAGGAGTACTGAAAAGCCTTCCTAATGTAGACAATTATGATAGTGAAATAACATATCTCAAAAAAGTAGTCTCATAAATGTAAAGATAAGCTGGCAAGAAAGTAGAGAATGAATATTCCCAAAACGAGGTGAATCTAGAAACCAGGAGAGGTAAGATGAGTGCTGAAACTGGCTTCGCTGAAACTGGATTCCCATATCATATAAATTTGAGCTTTGTTAATCACATCAGGGCATAAAGAAAAAGCATGGCAAGAGAGGAGGCTTCAGAGATACTAATGTTTTATATCTAAGTATCAGTTATACAAGATTTCAATATTTTTCTTCTTTATACCATACCTAGTCATTTAAAAGTTCTTTAGCATATATGTTATATTTCACAATTCAGTGCAAAATACTTGAAACACAGTATCAATTATAAGTGATCTAAGGTAGTCTTCTTGTCAGTATGCTGTACAACTTTAATAATACACAAACCAAAATGCTATGTATCTTACATCTATAAAATTTTTCTTACCATGCCAAAATAATTACATATATAATTAAACTGAAAGTCCATGTTTGTCCATGCTTCTTACATCTGATATGGAGCAATTGTATATATAATATAAATTCTTTACATCTCTAATTATGCTTCTTTTTGCCATTTTTCTGATTTCTTTTATTTATCCTCTCTTATGTATTAATCTCAGCTCTCCTGCTAAGTAGGCAAACACAATTCTTAATTTATGCCTTGGCTGTCAAATCAAAATAATATCATCATTGTCATCATTATCATCCCCATCATCACATATACTTTAGCTGCTATGATTTTCTTTCTTAAATAATATTTTTGCTATAATTTAAAAGAATAATAAAGAATTATTAGGTGTGAATATCACTTTAAAACTGGGCTGAAGGTGGTTCTTGGGATCAAAATTGCTGAGTAGGAGGATCCAAAGCTCACCTCCTTCCATGGATACACTGAGGCTGCAACTACATATAGAGCAACTCTCTCCAACAATACGCTGAAGACTATCAGAACAACTCTTCCACAGCTAAATTAAAAACCACATCAAGAAAAATAAGAGGGATAGAGATGCAGTCTGGTCAGGACCCACACCCCTGGCAGAGTGACTGACAAGCAGGAGGAATATCGTACCTGTAGAAGTTCTCCTGAGGAGCAAGAAGCTCAAACCACACATTGGGCACCCCCACCCTAGGGATCTGTACCAGAAAGATGGACACACATATGTCTGGCTTTGAAAATCAGTACTGGGAGCTTTGAAATGCATCAGGGCTTAACTTCGGGAGAGAAGGAGGACTATAAGAAACAGACTCTGTTCTTAAAGAGCCTGCACACAAATTCATTTGTTCTAAGACCAAGCACAGATGCAGCAGCTTGAAAAATGCCTGGACCATACATAAAAGAGATTTATTGACTAATTTTAGGTTGTGTGCTGGAAGGGTAGAGATCTGAAGAAACTTTCTCAGAGAATGTATGCAATGTTAGGCAGAATTTTTCTTGCTATGCTTCTGGTTGTAGGAGATTTAGGCCCACCCACCAGTTAACTGACAGAAGCTGAAGTTGGGCCTCTCAACCAGCCTCACTTGGGGCCAGCACACCCATAGCAGTCACAGTCCAGCCACAACAGGAGGGTGCATGATCTCACATAGAGGATACTTCAGAGTGCCTGATTCTTTTTTTTTTTTTTAAGATTTATTTATTTGAGAGAAAGACACACACACACACGCACACAGAGCACATGCATAGGGAGAGAGGCAGAGAGAAAGAATCTCAAGCAGACTCCCTGCTGAGCACTGAGCCTGACATGAGGCTCAATCTCACGACCCTGATATCATGACCTGAGCCAAAATCGAGTTGGACACTCAACCAACTGAGCCACCCGGGTGCCCCCAGACTCTTGATTCTGTTGATCAAGGGGAATTTGTGCTATAGGGCCCCAGAGGAAGACTTCTACACAAGACAACTCCTTCAAGACTAGATGTAGCTGATCTACCTAATACATAGAAACAAACACAGAGCATCAGACAAAATAAGGAGAGGGAGGAACATGTTCCAAATGAAAGAACAAGACAAAAACTCAAACAAAACAAAACAAAACAAAACAAAACCTAAATAAAATGGAGATAAGCAAACTACCTAATACATATTTAAAAAATTATGGTCATAAAGATGTTCACTGAACTTTAGAAGAGTGTCTGAACACAGGGAGAATTTCACAATGGGATAGGAAATGTAAAAAAAAGAACCAACCAGAGCTGAAGTATTCAATAACTGAAATGAAAATACACTAGAGGGAATTAACATCAGATTAAATGATACAAAAGAAAGAATGGATCAGTGATCTGGAAGACAAGGTAGCAGAGATCATTCAGACTGAACAAAACAACTACAACAGTAACAAATCAGGATAGTTTAAGGGACTTCTGGGACAAAATCAGAATACTAACATTAACATCATATAGGTCCAAGAAGAAGAGAGAACAGGACAGAAAAATTACTTGAAGAAGTAATAGCTGAAAATATCAATAACCTAGGAATTTAGGTCCAGGTGCACAGAGAGCCCAACCTGGATAAACCCAAAAAGATCCACACCA
Source organism: Callorhinus ursinus (assembly GCF_003265705.2). Taxonomy (NCBI): domain Eukaryota; kingdom Metazoa; phylum Chordata; class Mammalia; order Carnivora; family Otariidae; genus Callorhinus; species Callorhinus ursinus. The sequence goes on along the minus strand of NW_027397063.1, from coordinate 34,995,623 downwards.
AGGCACACAATAATTAAAATGTCAAAGATTAAAGATAAAGGAGAGTCTTAAAAGCAGCAAGAGAAAAGCAAATAGTTACATATAAGAGAAAGCCCATAAGGCTATCCGCTGCTTTTTCAGCAGAAACTTATCAGGCCAGAAGAGAATGACATTATATATTTAAAATAGTGAAAGGAGAAAATCTAAACCAAGAATTTTCTACACACACAAAAAATTACTATTCAAAATTGAAGAAGAGATAAAGAGTTTCCTAGACAAAGGTTACAGGTCTTCATCACCACTAAACTAGCCTTAAAAGAAACGTTAAGGTTGGAGCAAGATGGCGGAGGAGTAGGAGACCTGGATTTCATCTGGTCTCAGGAATTCAGTTGGATAGGGATCAAACCATTCTGAACACCTGCGAACTCAACAGAAGATCAAAGAAAAGAATAGCAACAACTCTCTAAACAGAAAAGCGACCACTTTCTGGAAGGTAGGATGTGTGGAGAAGTGAATCCGAGGCAATATTCGGGAGGATAGATGGCGGGGGAGGGGACCTCCCTCGGCCACTTTTGGCAAGTGATAGAGCAGTGGAGCACAAAATCAGAACTTTGAGAAGTTGGCTCCGCTGAGGGACATCCCTCCAGTGGCTAAGCAGGGGGTGGAAACCTCGCGGGACAGTGTGGTCTCAAGACCCTCGGGGTCACAGAAAGACTAGGGGTGCCTGAGTGCGGCAGAGCTCCTGGGTATCAGAGTGGGGAAGCCAGCTGCAGAGACGGAGTTGAGGAGTGGGCTCTCAGCTCGGGGTTGCCATAAACTGTGTTCAGCAACACAGTCGGGCCACTGGTCCTCCAACAGGGACCCAACAAGCGGCAGATTTGGGGGGACTCCCCTTCCTCCCCGGGGAGGAGTGGCACAGGAGTGCACCACAGGGATCTGCTGGGTTTGGAGACTCCACACCGAGTCAGGTGCCAGAGATAGAAACGCTTGGTCGCGGGCCAAGTGAGCACGGAGTGCAGCCGGAGACCAGGAAGACAGGAGTGATTGACTGCTTTTCTCTGGAGGTGCACTGAGGAGTGGGGCCACAAGTTCTCGGCTCCTCTGGGTCGGAGATTGGGAGGTTGCCATTTTCACTCCCATACTCCAAAGCTGTACAGAAAGCTTGCAGGGAATAAGAGCTCCCGAGAGCAAACCCAAGCAGATTACTTACCCCGGAAGGACAAGGGCGGGGCAATTCCACCTCTGGCAAAGACATTTGGGAACCATGGCAACAGGCCCCTCCCCCAGAAGATCAGCACCAACAGCCAGCCAAGACCAAGTTTACCAATCAAGGAGAATGGCAGAACTCCCATGCTAGGGGAATACTGCACATAGAATTCATGGCTTTTTTACCATGATTCTTTAGTTTTTCAAAGTTAATTTTATTTAACTTTTTTTTTTAATTTTTAATTTTCCCTTTTTCAACCAACATCTTATCAATCCCTTTTAAAAAAAACATTTTTATTTTTCATTTTTAGAGTCATATTCTATCCCTTCATAGTATTTACCCTTATTTTTGGCATATATATATATATATATATATATATATTGTTCTCTCTTTAAAATTTTGAGATACAGTTTCTTCTAACAGATCAAAATATACCCTAAATCTCTAGTGTATGGCTTTGTTCTAGTCTCCTGCCTGATCACAATCTATCCCCCTTTTTTTTTCTTTCTTAATTTTTTTTAAATCCTCTTTGTTCTTTTTTCAAACAACTTCTTATCTTATAAATTCCTTTTAAATTTTTTTTTTATACTTTTCATCTTTATAGTCACATTCCATTCCTTTGTCATATCAACCCTTATTTTGTATATATCTAAGTCTTTCTTTCTTTAAAATTTTGGGAGGCACTTTCTTCTAACAGGCCAAAATACACCCAAAATCTAGTGTGTGGCACTGATCTATGCACAAGACTGATCATATTTGATCATATTATGTTTTTTTTGTTCTGTTCTGTTTTTATTTGTTTTTATCTTTTTCTTTTTCTTTTTTATTTCTCTTTCTTTTTTCCTTCTTTCCCTTTCCTTTCCCCTGGTTTCAGGTCTTTTCTGATTTGTTTAGAGTATATTTGCTGGGGACGTTGTTAAACTGTTACCATTTTGTTCTCTCATTCATCTATTCTCCTCTGGACAAAATGACAAGACGAAAAAAATCACCTCAGCAAAAAGAACAACAGGTACTACCATCTGCCAGGGACCTACTCAATACGGACATTAGTATGATGTCAGACCTAGAGTTCAGAATCATGATTTTAAAGATCCTAGCTGGGCTTGAAAAAAGCATGGAAGTTATTAGAGAAACCCTTCCTGGAGAAATAAAAGAACTAAAATCTAACAAAATCGAAATCAAAAAGGCTATTAATGAGGTGCAATCAAAAATTGGGGCACTAACTACTAGGATAAATGAGGCAGAAGAGAGAAATAGCGATAGAGAAGACAAAATGATGGAAAATAAAGAAGCTGAGAAAAAGAGAGAGAAACAACTACTGGATCATGAGGGCAGAATTCAAGAGATAAGCAATACGATAAGACGAAACAACATTAGAATAATTGGGATCCCAGAAGAAGAAGAGAGAGAGGGGCAGAAGGTATATTGGAGCAAATTATAGCAGAGAACTTCCCTAATGTGGGGAAGGAAACAGACATCAAAATCCAGGAGGCACAGAGAACCCCTCTCAAAATCAATAAAAATAGGTCAACACCCCAACATCTAATAGTAAAACTTACAAGTCTCAGAGACAAAGAGAAAATCTTGAGAGCAGCTCAGGAGAAGAGATATGTAACCTATAATGGTAGAAACATTAGACTGGCAACAGACCTATCCACAGAGACCTGGCAGGCCAGAAAGGACTGACATGATATCTTCAGAGCACTAAACAAGAAAAATATGCAGCCAAGAACACTATATCCAGCTAGGCTGTCATTGAAAATTGAAGGAGAGATAAAAAGCTTCCAGGACAAACAAAAACTAAAGGAATTTGCAAACACGAAACCAGCCCTCCAAGAAATATTGAAAGGGGTCCTCTAAGCAAAGAGAGAGCCTAAAAGCAACATAGACCAGAAAGGAATACAGACAATATACAGTAACAGTTACCTTACAGGCAATACAATGGCACCAAATTCATATCTTTCAATAGTTACCCTGAATGTAAATGGGCTAAATGCCCCAATCAAAAGACACAGGCTATGAGATTGGATTAAAAAACAAGACCCACTGATATGCTGCCTGCAAGAGATTCATTTTAGACCCAAAGACACCCCCAGATTGAAAGTGAGGGGGTGGAAAATTATTTACCATGCTAATGGACACCAAAAGAAAGCTGGGGTGGCAATCCTTATATCAGACAAATTAGATTTTAATCCAAAGACTGTAATAAGAGATGAGGAAGGACACTATATCCTACTTAAAGGGTCTATCCAACAAGAAGATCTAACAATTGTAAATATCTATGTCCCTAACATGGGAGCAGCCAATTATATAAGGCAATTAATAACAAAAGCAAAGAAACACATTGACAACAAAACAACAATAGTGGGGGACTTTAACACCCCCCTGACTGAAATGGACAGATCCTCTAAGCAAAAGATCAACAAGGAAATAAAGACTTTCAGTGACACAATGGACCAAACGGACTTCACAGACATATTCAGAACATTCCATCCCCAAGAAACGGAATACACATTCTTCTCTAGTGCTCATGGAACATTCTCCAGAATAGATCACATCCTAGGTCACAAATCAGGTCTCAACAGGTACCAAAAGATTGGAATTATTCCCTGCATATTTTCAGACCACAATGCTTTGAAACTAGAACTCAATCACAAGAGGAAGTCGGAAAGAACTCAAATACATGGAGGCTAAAGAGCATCCTACTAAAGAATGAATGGGTCAACCAGGAAATTAAAGAAGAATTAATTTCATGGAATTAATTAATAAGAATTAATTTCATGGAAACCAATGAAAATGAAAACACAACTGTTCAAAATCTTTGGGATGAAGCAAAGGCAGTCCTGAGAGGAAAGTATATAGCAATACAAGCCCTTCTCAAGAAACAAGAAAGGTCTCAAATACACAACCTAACCCTACACCTAAAGGAGCTACAGAAAAAACAGCAAATAAAGCCTAAACCCAGCAGAAGAGAAATAATAGAGAGCAGAGCAGAAATCAATGAAACAGAAACCAAAAGAACAGTAGAACAGATCAACAAAACTAGGAGCTGGTTCTTGGAAAGAATTAACAAGATTGATAAACCCCTGGCCAGACTTATCAAAAAGAAAAGAGAAAGGACCCAAATCAACAAAATCATGAATGAAAGAGGAGAGATCACAACCAACACCAAAGACATACAAACAATTATAAGAACATATTATGAGCAACTCTATGCCAGCAAATTAGATAACCTGGAAGAAATGGGTGCATTCCTAGAGATGTATCAACTACCAAAATTAAACCAGGAAGAAATAGAAAACCTGAACAGACCTATAACCACTAAGGAAATTGAAGCAGTCATCAAAAATCTCCCAACAAACAAAAGCCCAGGGCCAGATGGCTTCCCAGAGGAAATCTACCAAACATTTAAAGAAGAATTAAATCGTATTCTTCTGAAACTGTTCCAAAAAATAGAAATGGAAGGAGAACGTCCAAACTCATTTTATGAGGCCACCATTACCTTGATCCCCAAACCAGACAAAGACCCCATCAAAAAGGAGAATTACAGACCAATATCCTTGATGAACATGGATGCAAAAATTCTCACCAAAATACTAGCCAATAGGATCCAACAGTACATTAAAAGGATTATTCACCATGACCAAGTGGGATTTATCCCTGGGCTGCAAGGTTGGTTCAACATCCACAAATCAATCAACATGATACAATATATTAACAAAAGAAAGAATCATATGATCCTCTCAATAGATGCAGAAAAAGCATTTGACAAAGTACAGCATCCTTTCTTGATCAAAACTCTTCAAAGTATAGGGATACAGGGTACATACCTCAATATCATAAAAGCCACCTATGAAAAACCTACAGCGAATATCATTCTCAATGGGGAAAAGCTGAGAGTTTTCCCCCTAAGGTCAGGAACATGGCAGGGATGTCCACTATCACCACTGCTATTCAACATAGTATTAGAAGTCCTAGCCACAGCAATCAGACAACAAAAAGAAATCAAAGGCATCCAAATCAGCAGAGAGAAAGTCAAACTCTCACTCTTTGCAGACGATATGATACTTTATGTGGAAAACCCAAAAGACTCCACCCCAAAACTGCTAGAACTCATACAGGAATTCAGTAAAGTGGCAGGATATAACATCAATGCACAGAAATCAGTGGCATTCCTATACACCAACAACAAGACAGAAGAGAGACAAATTAAGGAGTTGATCCCATTTACAATTGCACCCAAAACAAGATACCTAGGAATAAATCTAACCAAAGAGGCAAAGGATCTGTACTCAGAAAACTATAAAATACTCATGAAAGAAATTGAGGAAGACACAAAGAAATGGAAAAACGTTCCATGCTCATGGATTGGAAGAACAAACCTTTTGAACATGTCAATGCTACCTAGAGCAATCTACACATTCAATGCAATCCCCATCAAAATACCATCTGCTTTTTTCAAAGAAATGGAACAAATAATCCTAAAATTTGTATGGAACCAGAAAAGACTCCGAATAGTCAGAGGAATGTTGAAAAAGAAAAGCAAAGCTGGCGGCATCACAATTTCGGACTTCCAGCTCTATTACAAAGCTGTCATCATCAAGACAGTATGGTACTGGCACAAAAACAGACACATAGATCAATGGAACAGAATCGAGAGCCCAGAAATGGACCCTCAACTCTACGGTCAACTAATATATGACAAAGCAGGAAAGAATGTCCAATGGAAAAAAGACAGTCTCGTCAACAAATGGTGGTGGGAAAATTGGACAGCCACATGCAGAAGAATGAAACTGGACCATTTCCTTACACCACACACAAAAATAGACTCCAAATGGTTGAAAGACCTAAACGTGAGACAGGAGTCCATCAAAATCCTAAAGGAGAACACAGGTAGCAACCTCTTTGACCTCAGCCGCAGCAACTTCTTCCTAGAAACATCACCAAAGGCAAGGGAAGCAAGGGCAAAAATGAATTATTGGGATTTCATCAAGATAAAAAGCTTTTGCACAGCAAGAGAAACAGTCCACAAAACCAAAAGACAACCGACAGAATGGGAGAAAATATTTGCAAATGACATATCAGATAAAGGGCTAGTATCCAAAATCTATAAAGAATTGATCAAACTCAACACCCAAAGAACAAAGAATCCAATCAAGAAATGGGCAGAAGACATGAACAGACATTTTTCCAAAGACATCCAAATGGCCAACAGACACATGAAAAAGTGCTCAACATCGCTTGGCATCAGGGAAATCCAAATCAAAACCTCAATGAGATACCACCTCACACCCGTCAGAATGGCTAACATTAACATGTCAGGCAACGACAGTGTTGGCGGGGATGCGGAGAAAGGGGAATCCTCCTACACTGTTGGTGGGAATGCAAGCTGGTACAACCACTCTGGACAACAGTATGGAGGTTCCTCAAACAGTTGAAAATAGAGCTACCCTATGATCCAGCAATTGCAGTACTGGGTATTTACCCCAAAGATACAAATGTAGGGATCTGAAGGGGTACGTGCACCCCGATGTTTATAGCAACAATGTCCACAATAGCCAAACTGTGGAAAGAGCCAAGATGTCCATCGACAGATGAATGGATTAAGAAGATGTGGTATATATACACAATGGAATATTATGCAGCCATCAAAAGGAATGAGATCTTGCCATTTGCAACGACGTGGATGGAACTGGAGGGTGTTATGCTGAGTGAAATAAGTCAATCAGAGAAAGACATGTATCATATGACCTCACTGAAATGAGGAATTCTTAATCTCAGGGAACAAACTGAGGGTTGCTGGAGTGGTGGGGGGGTGCAAGGGATGGGGTAGCTGGATGATAGACACTGGGGAGGGTATGTGCTATGGAGAGTGCTGTGAATTGTGCAAGAGTGTTGAATCACAGATCTGTACCTCTGAAACCAATAATGCAATATATGTTAAGGAAAAAAAAAGAAGAAGATAGCAGGAGGGGAAGAATGAAGGTGGGGAAATCGGAGGGGGAGATGAACCATGAGAGACAATAGACTCTGAAAAACAAACTGAGGGTTCTAGAGGGGAGGGGGGTGGGGGATGGGTTGTCCTGGTGATGGGTATTAAAGAGGGTATTAAAAATACCCTGGTGATGGGTATTAAAGGGTATTAAAAAATCCACGTTCTGCATGGAGCACTGGGTGTTATGCACAAACAATGAATCATGGAACACTACATCCAAAACTAATGATGTGATGTATGGTGATTAACATAACAATAAAAAATTTAAAAAAATAAAATAAACTTAGAATGGATTAAAGACACCTGAAACTATAAATCTCCTAGAAGAAAACATAGGCAGTAAATTTTTGGATGTTGTTCTTAACAATATATATACACGGGGTCTGTGTTCCCAGGCAAGGGCAACAAAAGCAAAAATAAACAATCAGGACTATACCAAACTAAAAAGCATTTGCACTGTGAAAAAAACCATCAATAAAACAAAAAAGGCAACCTACTAAATAGGAAAAGATATTTGCAAATGATATATCTGATAAAGGGTTAATATGCAAATATACAAAGAAGTAATACAACTCAATACCAAAAACCAAACAAACCATCTGATCACAAAATGGGCAGAGGTTGTGAATAGACATTTTTCCAAAGAAGACACACAGAAGGCCAAGAGACACGTGAAAAGATGCTCAATATCACTAATCATCAGAAAAATGCAAATCAAAACTATAATGAGATATCACCACACATCTGTCAGAATGGTTAGTATCAAAAAGGCAAGAACAAGTATACATGAGGATGTGGAGAAAAAGGAATGCTCATGCTCTGCTACTGGGAATTTCAACTGGTGCAGCCACTATGGAAAATAGTATGGAGGTTCCTTAAAAACTTAAAATGGAGTATCATATGATCCAGCAATTCCACTTCTGTGTATTTATCTAAAGAAAATGGAAACACTAATTTGAAAAGATATGCACCCCTATGTTCATGGCAGCATTACTTAGAACAACATGGAAACAACCTAAATGTCCACTGATAGATGAATGGATAAAGAGCTGGTACACACACACACACACACACACACACACACACACACACACACACACAATGGAATATTATTCAGCCATCATAAAGAATGAAATCTTGCTATTTGTGACAACATGTTTGGACCTAAAGGGTAATGTGCTAAGTGAAATAAGTTGGAGATAGACAGATACCATATGCTTTCACTTATATGTTGAATCTAAAAAAAAATAAACATAAAAAAAATGGAAACAGACTCAAATAAAGAGAACTGGTAGTTGCCAAAGGAGAGTACAGCATAGAGACTACAGTCAATAATCTTGTAATAACTTTGTATGGTGAAAGACAGTAACTAGACTTATCATGGTGATCTTAATGTATATAAGTGTTAAATCACTATATTATATACCTGAAATTAATGTGACATTGTTTATCTACTTCAATAAAAAATAAAGCTAAAAAAACTGAACTGAAGGTACATAAGTCAAGACGTCTAATAGCGCAATTTTATTGTGAATACATAAAGGCCAAAAAAATCCCTGTAAGTGTCTCTGGAAATAGACATTAAGTTTGTAACAGTTGTCTTCAAAGTATTTCCCTCATGAAAAATTGTCATTGTTATGGATACACCATACTTGAACTTACCGAAACACACCCACTACTGAAGTTTTGATTTCAGAATCCTGAAGACATAGTTGTTTCTCCTTGGCAATTCTCATTCTGTAGATAAATGGCTCCAGTTTATTCACTGCAAACCCATCTATATCTGCTCTTCTGAGAGAACATTTTAAATCTGAGTCTGATTTATCCTCTCTCTTCTGCCTCAATTCCAAAGTTTTTGTTTTACTAACAGTAATACTCTTGTGTCCCAACTATACCTAACATAATATTGTTCTTTATATTTTATATGAAAGCAAGTTTAGCGAGGCTTTTGACTCATTTATAACTCAATAACTTTAAATTTTCTGGTGCATGTAGTAAATTTACTTTGTCCATAACGTTTTATTAAATTTTATAATTAGAATAAATTTTATTTTGGGATGAGTGCTTAATTTTTGTACTCACTGTAATATTTGGGGAAAGTAGATATTGATGGAAGCAAAAAATTAGTAAGTATGTCAGAGACTGTTGAATAAAGCAGTAGCCTCACTCTTATTGAAGTAGCCTAAATTCTAAACTGTTGCCCCAGGTTATTTATTTTAAAAATATAATGAAACTAAAAACTAAAAAATATTTGCAACTGCTGTATTTTCACCTCCCAAAATGTATCGATACATTTAATGGCCAATAGGATAGAAGTGGCCAATGGCCAATTGGATAGAATACTAGATTTCTCAGGAAAGCCTGCTTCCATGTAGATGGCTAGATCCTGTGTAGAGATAACTTGATTCATTCTGTCTAGGTCAGTAGCTTTCATTCTAAGTTCACACCAGAAAGATCTGCAAAAGTGGATCTTAGAGAGTAATGTTACAGAGCGGGGAGACTGAGGAGGCTGCGTCTGGCTCCCGCTCTCACAGTGCACGCAGTACGCTGAGCTCGGTAGAGACCTTGCGGGGCAAGCGAGAGCCGGACGTGCCCTGGGCAGCTCTGCCTCACCGAGGACAATAATTAAACACCGGCAACGGAGATGCGAAGAAGCCGAGAAGCAAAATGTCCCATACGCACTGTTTGTGCAGACTTGCTGAGAGGAGCACAAGAAGCACCCAGAAGCTTCGGGGAACTTCTCTGAGTGTTCTAAGGGGTGCTCCGAGAGCTGGAAGACCGTGTCCGCAGGGGAGAAGGGAAAACCTGAAGACGCGGCAAAGGCGGACAAGGCCCGTTCTGGAGGAGAAACGCCAACTTATATCCCCCCTGATGGGGAAACACAAAAGAAGTTCAAGGATCCCGATACACCCGAGAGGCCGCCTTCGGCCTTTTTCTTGTTTTGTTCTGAGTGTCGCCCCCAATTCCAAGGGGAGCATCGGTGAGGTTGCCAAGACACCGGGCGAGACGCGGGGTCTCCCCAGGTGCCGATGACCGGCAGCCGCACGGAAAGAGGCTGCCGGGCTGAAGGGAGCGTCGGAGAAGGGTGTTGCTGCCTTCCGAGCTGCGGGAAAGCCGGACGCGGCTGCGAAGGGAGTCGTCGAGGCTGAAGAAAGCAAGAGAAAGAAGGAAGAGGAGGAAGACCAGGATGATGAAGAAGGAAGATAAAGAAGATGAAGAAGATGAGGAAGGAAGATGAAGATGATGAATAGGTTGGTTCTAGCGCAGATTTCGTTCTCTTGTCTATAAAGCATTTAACCCCCCTGTACACAACTCACTCCTTTTAAAGAAAAGAAACGTACGCTGTATAAGATTTGTTTTTAAACCGTACAGTGTCTTTTTTTGTGTAGTTAACACACTACGAAATGTGTCTTTAGAAAGCCTTGTCCTGGGGGTACTTTGAGTAGCCACTAACCTTGCCTGGGGCAGCGTGGGGTGGTACAGTGGCATGGAAATTTAAGGCAAGTTCTTGTTGGGGCACAGGACAAGTTAGTTGTATGTGGGGATGGCAGTTTTCCATCTTCACTTGTCTCTGATGCAGCTTACACAAATACTTGTTGTTCGGTTCCCTGAGTATCTCTCTGTAATTGAAAAAAGTCGCAACTGTTTTGTTGACATTCTGAAAGTTTTCAATACAATTTATTAGGGAAAAAAAGGGGGGGAATCTTAAAGTATGGCTCCTAGACCAGCAGTTTCAGCATCACATGAAAAATGCAAGTTCTAGTGGCTCCTGGGTGGTTCAGTCAGGTGAAACTTGGACTATTGATCCTCAGCTCAGGGTCATGAGTTCAAGCCCTGCATTGGGCTCCATGCTGGGTGTGGAGCCTACCTACTTAAAAAAATAAATAAATAAAAATTAAAAAATGCAAGTTCTTGGGCCTAACCTCACACCTAACCAGAAACTCTTGGGATAGGGTACAGCAATTCATTTTAAAAAACTCTCTAGATGATTGAGATAAATATAAAAATGTGAGAATCACTGAAATAAACTATTTTTATTATGTTCTATCATTCCTTACTCCAGGCTGAAACTTTTAGGAACAAGATCTTTCATGGAAAACACAATAAACATCTATAGCCACATAGTATAGTTATTAGAATAAGTTTTGTACCTGATCTGGCATATTTTAGAATTCTCCAAATGACTAAATCTCCCTTACCACATTTTTTACCTCTGGAATATGGGGATATTAGTATCTATCTCCTAGAGTTGTCACAAGGTTCAAAGAACTAATGTTTTTAAACTTTTAGTAGAGTGACCTACAAAAAAAAATCAATAAAACTGAGTGTTGCTGGAGTGGTGGGGGATGGGAGGGATGGGGTGGCTGGGTGATAGACATTGGGGAGGGTATGTGCTATGGTGAGCGCTGTGAATTGTGCAAGACTGTTGAATCACAGATCTGTACCTCTGGAACAAATAATGCAACATATGTTAAGAAAAAAGAAAAAGAAGATAGCAGGAGAGGAAGAATGAAGGGGAGTAAGTCAGAGGGGGAGACGAACCATGAGAGACTATGGACTCTGAAAAACAAACTGAGGGTTCTAGAGGGGAGGGGGGTGGGGGAATGGGTTAGCCTGGTGATGGGTATTAAAGAGGGCACGTTCTGCGTGGAGCACTGGGTGTTATGCACAAACAATGAATCATGGAACCCTACATCAAAAACTAATGATGTAATGTATGGTGATTAACATAACAATAAAAAAGTAATTAAAAAATCAATAAAATGATAGCTATTGATGATATTATAGATTTGGATATTATGTATTCTTTATTGTTAGTGTAAAATTATTTTCACTATTATTATTATTGAATCTATTTTGGGTTTGGCATTCAGCTGACATTAGATATTCCTAGCTTATCAAATAATATTTACTACTCCATTCTCTTTGTGTTGAGAGGATGTTACTAATTTTTTTTATAGTTTTTTTTTTCCATTTTGTAAGTTGTTAGGTGAAATCATGCTTTTCAAAGTTTTAAGGCAACAATCCTAAAAAGTATAATTTATTTCGTCACCAGGATGTGTGTAGTTATAACTGAAATAAAATATTATAAAATACTACATACAATTTATTTTGATGTTTTATATACCATATATTTGCTATATTTATTTTTGTTATATTTAAGTAAAATATTCTACTGCCACCCCATGATATAGATAGTATGAAATACCCTGATTAAGCCAAATGTAATTTAGTAAAAGTATTCAACAACTGCCAGTTATAAAAATTTTGTCAAATATGACAGAGTTGGTGTTTTCTTGTTTTTCCACAGCTTTTCTTAACAGTTACTACATTGCGTTATGTTTATGTTTTTAGCCCTCCCACTCATACTAAAAAACTGAGTCATTCTAGCATACAAGCTATTCACCCTGTCTAGTGTAAAATGCATGTTGAATGTAAGCACGGTCAGATAGCAAAACCACTGTGTCTGTATTTTTATATTACGGCTCAGCTCAGAGAGAAACATTGTTCCTAGTTTAAATGGTTACCAGTTAGCACAGTATATAATGTATAAAAATGGGTGGTAATTTTTTAAATTGTTTTATATATTAGAATTTGTTTTCTCCAATAAGGCATATGATTAAAATGTTTACTAAAAGAGCAAATTTTCAACATAGTGAGGGGAGAGGATTTCAAATTTTGATGTACCATATATTTTTTTCTTGTGATTTATATATCAAGATTATTATTAAAGCATCACTGTTTTGATTGTGCAAAGTAATATGGATTTTACCACACAAATCCTTTATTCAGATTCGTTATTATAATTAGCACGAAATTATTGATTACAAGCTTTCTTCTATAGTCAAATACATTTGCATTTTTCTTAATGTATCAAAGGATTTTCCAAGCATTGACATGTTAAATATGTGTCAATTTCCATAATGATGTCTTGAATTGTAGTCAGTTTTTCTGCGTTAAACATATACAAGCTCAAATTCACCTGGTTGTTGATACCTCATTGTTACATTTCCACTTACTATCCTAAGTCAAATAAACACATATACTCCAGGGTATTCAGAAACTGTTTTCTGTAGAGCAATCACTTAAACTTTTTTGCAAAAACTGTAATCCTCATATTTATTTCTTTCATGATTACTGATGAGATGGAAAAAAAAATGACCTTTTCTGGCTGACTGCCCAGTGAATTCAGCACTCAGACACTGAAGGCAGCTTTGATTGTGTTTTGATGTTTTCACCAACCTATTACTGTATTGACTTGATGGCAGCCAAAACATACATTTGTGATCTCATTTTTCTCCAGCAGTTTTTTCCACTCAATCAGGCATGTACACAAATATCCACAGGACAGAAGAATGCTTTTAACTGAAGCAAATCTCTTAGGAACAGTGTCATGCAAGAACCTCTTTGAAAGACTACAGTTTGCTGTTTATACCAAGCATTTTTCCCCTTAGTGAATACCATTGAAATTAATGCCAGAAAGAAAAGATGCTTTATAAAGTGTTTCTGCTCTGCCAAATGTCCTCAGAGTGCTAAAGATTGAGTAGTAATTATATCTTTTTGATAAAGACCACAAGATTTTTACCATCCATTTGCTGTGACCAAGTATTAATGTGCTGCAGCTGTCCCTCTGAATTAGCATTAAGGAATATTTCTTGCTGATGTCATGGAAGTGCAAAAATGGGTCTTTTTTAGAGAGACACAAAATTCAAATCAAAGTTGTCTTTCCCTGGCTCCCCTGTGTAGTTCATTACTCACTACTATAATACTACTTTATTTCTGATGCCAAAATAATTAAATTACAGCATAAATCTACATGTTATTATTGCTAAAAATGACTTTAGAAATCCTTTTTTGGTTGTGTCCTTTCAGTTTACAGAAACCACTTAGGAAAGTTTAAATTCTCACTTTATAGTAAGGCTGAATATTGGACATCAAACAGTATATTTCAGTGATCATGCACTATATTCCTACTTGGCACCAAAAGACTTAGAGCTATTTCCCAAAATAAATTAGTCTTCAAACGATTAAAATTTTCTACTGTAATGGAAATTCAAAAAACATGCTTAATATTTAAAATAACATTTAATCACACAATGTGACTACTTTATAGGATAAAAACCTAGACAAATTTTTAAATATTGATTAGCTAAAGCTTCTATATCATTCACCACTCTAATAATTTTCCAGCATCAAACAAAACTTGCACTGACAAAAAATACCTGAGTTGAGAAATAAAAAAACAAAACTTTCTCTGAAGTTTGCAGAAACAGAATATATTCTGATATGGAATGCCTTATGATTCTGTGTAAAGGCTACCATGATTTACGAGATTGTTTTGCCATCATTAAATCTCCTCAAACTTCTAGTCAAACTATGTTCACCAAAAATCAAAATTTTCATTTCTCAAAAATCAATCATTTCTATATGTCCAATAATTTCTCTTTCAGACTTATTTGAGAGAGAGAGAGAGCACGTGCATGTGAGTGTGTGTGCGGGGTGAGGGCAGAGGAAAAGGAAGAGAGAATCCCAAGCAGACTCTGCACTGAGCTTGGAGCCCAGTGCAGGGCTGGATCTCTGACCAGAGCCAAAGATCAAGAGTCTGATGGCTTAACCGACTGTGCCACCCAGGCACCTCTATATGTCCAATAATTTCTAACAGCAATTCCCTAACAACTTTTTCTAAAGTAAAAATCAACCTAATTAAGCATTTCATAGAACAGTTATCAGGGCAATGACTAGTAATTTTCTTTTTTTATTGAAGCATAGAGAATATACAGTGTTACATTAATTTCAGGGGTACAGCATAGTGATTTGTCAAATCTATATGTTATTCTATGCTCACCACAACTGTCGTTACCATCAGTCACCATACAACACTATTACAATACCATTGACTATATTCCCTATGCTTCATCCTTTATCCCCATGATTGACTAGTAATTCTTATAAGGAATTCAGATAGAATACTTATGTTGTCTAAGTTGATTTCAACCAGTTACTTATAATTTTAAAATGAAATGTGGGGAACCTGCTTCTCCCTCTGCCTGCTGTTCCCCTCTGCTTGTGCTCTCTCTCTCTGACAAATAAATAAAATTTTTAAAAAATAAAATAAAATAAAATGTGGTAAACTAATAGTAAAACAAATTGATTTACTATTAATATGAAAAATATTTTGGAGGGAAATAATACTAAAAAATGTACATAATATAATCTCACATCCTATATACATATGATCATGCTATTAAAAATACATACTGATACTACTTCATTTTTATTACTGATTCCTTAAAAATTTAAATTCATTAAAAGCATTAAAATCTGAAATTTATTTATTAAAGATTTATTCTTCATTATTGCAAAAGGAGATTTCAATTCTAATTTGTACAGTTGTTTGAGCTGTATCTTTCTGAAAGTGTTCCCTTTATTTCTAAATACATTTTACCAATGTTAATTTTAATTCCCTCTCCTTATGTGTTCCTGAATAACAGCCTTTCTTTAAATAACCATCATTAAATTTCTAAAATGTGAAATTTAATCATTTCCAGAATTTTTTCTGTCAATAAAATTATGCATGCCTTTACTCCTTTGTACTGTGACTATGCCCCTTTATATATATAAATATGAATTATCTTGCTTTGAATTAAATGTTAATGGGTATTTAATTAATTGAATGTTTCTGTTAAGTATTTGTTAGACTGTACAAAAACCATGGGAGTCATAAAGTTGAAAAAGACACATTCTTATTTTTTCTGTGGGGACGAAATAATCTTCCAGGATGTTATACATGGGAGAATGTGATCCCCATCGTGCTGAGTTTTATTAGAGATCAGGAAAGAGGAAGATACTCCTGTAAGGGAGGCATGTCCATGAGATAGTTTTAGAGGTTGACTTTTAAGCATCATTGGAATTAATTATTGGAAATTAAAAATGAAGAAAGAGATAAGGCATCACAGTTTGAGGGATTAACATAAAACTATGGAAGCAGAAAACTGCAGAACATTTGCAATATCAGTCAGTCACCTGGTTAGTAGTCCAGGTGGTTAGTAGTCCCGGAGGTTAGACATGGAGTTTTTATACATTTCTCTACACCTGTCTACTTTTCCATATTAAAACCTTATTCCTTAACATTCAACTTCATATGCTGTTTCCACACACACACTACTTTGCTTATCTTACATACATATTCTAACTTATCCATGCTTTTTACTTAAAGTATGATCTTTAAAATGAGATACAATGTATCAGATGTGCTTAGATCAGTTTTAACTATAGTAAGGTTGTTCCCTCTCTTGATCCAGAGCCATTAATAATTGGTATTAACACACTTTAACCATTTTGCTAGTTTATCTTCAATACAAATTCCAAGATTTTTTTTCTCGCCCCTCCCCAAACCTGCTGTTAAACCAGGTCTTACCACCTATGGATTATATTTATACCTAATTTGAATTTCTTGTTGCTCAATTTGATTTTGTATAATTTGGTTCTCTCTAGCAGCATACTTGTCAAGTTTTTCTGATTTTTTAAGACAGTTTTGTGCATTATAAAAGAAGTATTTGGCTAAGTTATTTAAATACTATTTACAAACAATAGTCAAAGATCTCAATAGATAACACGAGTTACATTTAATTTATATTGATTGAAGGATTAATTTTGCAATAATGTCAAATTCACAGAGTTGTAGGTACTCCTTTAGACTTTGACATAGATTTATTTATCAAAATGTGCTTTTTTCTATGAAATTATTCTGAGCTATAATCTTGTGATTATGTTTAAATATCATCTCTCTAAATTGTGAATTATAAATCACTGTTCTGTTTGTCCCATGATAGGTTAAATTACTTAAATGTTTAACAAAACTGAATACTAAAGTATGAAATTATTTTCTATATGTGTTATTTTCTATAGAAGTATACTAGTATTATTATTTTCTATATGTATTACTTTCTACAGAGGTATACTAGTACCATATGGAAATTAAGCTTTCAAGAAATACTTCTCACATGTTTCTGTTTGAAATTATTTTTATTCAATACTTTTTCTCCCATTTGGTGTAAAAGAAAGAATAAAATTAGAACTGAATATTACTACCATCCTTGTAAGTTATGTTATAGTCATACTGCAAATATTAGGACTTTCTCTTTCAAGTTATTCTTATTATACTGGTATCATAAAAGTACTCGCTTCATAAACCATTTCTTTGTCAAGATGTAGTCCCTATTAGTAAACTGTTATTTTTAACACAGACTTTTTTTTCTGAATTTAGAAAACTATATCTAACTTCCTATTAGAAAACCTCTTAGCACCTTTTAGGCAGTACAGTAAAAAAACAGCAAATCCCTGTCTTCCTGTCTTTCTCTCTAAAGACAAAATTCTGAATTCAGATATAATAAGACTTTTTTTTTTTTTTTTACATCCTACAAATTGTTTAGCAATAATCTTTGGAGCTCTGACAGGCGGGCAAATGTTTCTAACTTCTTCCCACTGCTGGAAGAATAGACACATTCTTATACTCTAAGTTAACTTCAGAAGTCATTTTTGAAAAATAATAACAGAAATCTCATTTCCAATTAATGGATTTGAGAAACTAAGTGAAAATAAATACATTGAGCTATTCTGTATTTTTAATAACAAACAGGAACTTATGGTATAATTTACTAGTACATAATCTGCTTATATTATTTGCACTTATTTTTAAGAGTCAATCAACCTTTGCTTCAAGAACCTAGTGCTAACAAGTTTACAAACCCAGAGTTTCCCTCTTCTGCCAGAGAAGGGACTAGTAGTTTGCTTCTTTGAAAAATTAATCACTTGCCAATTTTCTCTCAAACATTTCATCGTATCATCATCTGTTCTCTTTTTCTACAAAATAATTAAACATACCTTTGTATGACAAATTTTTTTGTTCATGAACCAGTTAAAATAACATAAACATACAGAAGCACAAGTAAACTATTTCATGTCATTATTGATATCATAGAAGGCTTGAAGAAGCAAGGAAAACCTCTGGTTTAATTATTATTTAAACATTAAGCTCCTTAACTCAATTCTCTCTACCTTCTTTTTAGCATGAAAAGGGGCTACAAATCCCTCTATCTACATGATATCAAAATCTATCTAAAGAA
Source organism: Callorhinus ursinus (assembly GCF_003265705.2). NCBI lineage: Eukaryota > Metazoa > Chordata > Mammalia > Carnivora > Otariidae > Callorhinus > Callorhinus ursinus. The sequence continues at coordinate 34,977,316 of NW_027397063.1, read as the reverse complement.
TATAAAAGAGACAATTGGTTTAAGAGCATATAATAAACAACCCAAACATGACTGAATTAACTAAATTTTGCAGGTATAGATATCTGACAAACTCCTTCAGATTTTTTTCCTCCAAAATATCTTAATGCATATTTCTATTTAATTATATAACGCTGTTAAGAATTTTAAAGTTTTTAATAGAAATTAGTTAGCTAAAATTAATATGTAATACCACAGGTAAATTCTTCTTATCCCATTACAATTGGAAAGCTATGTCATATGCTTATTTTGTCATCAAGTGGCTATAGCACATGACTCCAACCATAGGAGTGACAATTCCAGCAACATTGTTAAGTTTTAACCATCTGGATGATGGTATGTGGTCCATGTAGTGGTGCACACTTTTACGTAACAATTTCTAAACAGAAACTTACAGACTTTGTGAAGTAATTATCATTGATTTAAAATTACTGACAAGTTGATAGGATGAATTATGTGATGCTATTTGGTGCTTGCCTTTATAAGTAACAAAAAACTAAATTAGCAAAGCACACTTTCATGTCCTACATGAACTAGTTTTGTTTAACTGATTTTGGTAATTTAAACTGTTTAAATATTATTTGAGGACTTGCTAGGTTTTGGTGAAGCCATTAAAACAATATAAAACTATTAAATTTTTGGGGTGCCTGGGTGACTCTGTTGGTCAAGCACATGCCTTCAGTTCAGGTCATGATCCCAGAGTCCTGGGGTCAAACCCCACATCTGGGTCTCCGCTCAGCAGGGAGTCTGCTTCTCCCTCTCCCTCTGCCTTTCCCCCTGCTCGTGCTCATTCTCTCTCTCTCTCTCTCTCAAATAAATAAATAAAATCTGTACAAAAAACAGAACAAATTGTTAAAACATATTTAGCACAAAATTTTATAATTGTTAATATTTTTTCAAGCATTTATATCTTCATAGCCTGATTTTATTCACAATCTCGCAGTCCATTGTTTGAAATTATAGGTTTTTTAAAAATTGTATTAAAGAATAATTACACAAATGCAAAATGTGTTTACATGAGGAGGGAAAACATTTCGGTATGGAATAAACTGCATTTATCAATGTGTCAGTGCCATAAAGTCAAAATGTGATTTTTCCATGAAATGTTTAAAATAAATGTTTTATTTGAAACCATAGATCTTGTCAAATAGAAACATTTCCAGTCAAATCAATTAATTAGTGTCTCTTGAAGTCAGTTAAGTTGCTGTCATCCCTGTAGTTCCTGAATGCTTTCTGATACATAGCTAATATAAATTTGATTGATTGAAAGATACTACCTGTCAAACAAATCTGGTGGAAACAAAATTAAGAAAAGGAAAAAAAAAAATGTCCTACTTCAGCAAAGTGGCTCAGATCTTGGCAAAGCCAAGGGGCACATATCCACTTAAAGCAAATAAACTGAATTTCAACTGAGGGAGGAGAATTATCTTGTAAATGGTAAAAGGCTAAAATAAAAATGGTGAAAGGCATAAAATAATGGGTGAATATAAAGAAAAGGAAAGGATTTAGAGACTTACATATAGTGTATGTAGGAATTTAAGGTAACTTAATTGGACGATGATCACCTAAATGTTTTTTAAACTATGTGGTATGAAATGAAGGCAAGTTACCCATTAAATGAGCAGAGAATTAACACACATGCATCAGCATAAAATTTGAAAGGCAAAGCAAATCTGTATGGTTGTATTAGACACCTTAAAGACATTATGTAAAGCTGACCCTGCTCCCCATATCTGTTCCTTGATGTCATGTTAATTTTACATTTTCCCTCTTTATGGACATTGCTGATTTAAACACAGGCATGTAACTGCTCCCAGCATAGTCAGGCAGATCATTTCATTGCAGTATGAAATGATGACAATAAGACAGCCTGAGTGTCTACGTGTGGCATAAATTAAAATACGTGACATTATCTCCAGTGTGGGAGACATATTTTATGCCATATATATGTCAAAAAGGTAATGTCAATATTGTAACATGTCACCATCTATCATTTTTCACCTACCTGTGCAGTGCAAAATAATTATAAATAATCTCAGAGAAGTGAATATTTTGGACTAGCTCCAACAGATCTAGTCTTAGACTAATTTTCATCTCAAGTTCTTCTTTCTTTTCAATCTTCATAACTACAAACACCGTCTAGCTGCTGCTTTAGCAATCATAAATTCATATTAATATCCATATTATATTATAGCCCTATATAGCTTAGAATGGTAGGTGAAATGCAAGGCCAGCTACTTGATTTGCAGGGCCTAGTGTAAAATAAAAACATGCGATTCCTTGTTAGAAAAGCAGGGGGAAAATGATGTTCAATGTAACAAATATAAAGCTTTTCCCACCTCTCGTGGTTTGTTTTGCAAATCGTCATTGTGACTTTAATTTGCTTTTTAATGTCATCTTAGGCAAAGAAAAATAAAAATTTAAATCATTAGCATGAATTTTACCATAAACTTTATATTGGGTAATGGCACTTTAAAATCCCTGAAATTATGTAATTTGTGTTTTATAGCTCACACATGCATATGTATTTTGTATGAACAGGGGAAACATTGCAGAAATCTAACTCAGTTGCTTTTATTTCACTTCTTGATATGTTCATGTTATACCAACACCCTCTACCTTTGGCTCTCTGATAAGTAAGGAAGGACTGAAAGAAAAAGGAATTCTGGATTGCCCTTTTTTTTCCTTCTATGTCATCATTTCACTTCTTTAAAAAAATCTACATAATAGATGTTGTTTTGATTTCTTTTGTAGAATTGAAATATTCTGCTTCATCATACATACACACACATACACAGATTCTCGCAGGCAAAAAGCAAAATTATTTAAAGCAAATAGTATTAAATTTTTAAACATTTTTTTAATTGTTTAACACTTAAAAAATTAAAATCAATGAGATTTAAAAGAAACTAGTCTTTGATAGGTAAAGAAATAAAAGTAAGGGGATGTAACTTAATTTGAATAGAATAAGTGTAACAAATGATGTCAACAACCTAACTCTTCAGTTGTTCTGTCAAGAACAAGCCAAGACAAGGAGGGCAATATGAGGGAGGCATATATAGAGAAAGAAGGGAGATAGGAGAGAACTTTACATCTTTAAAGTTAGCCAAGAAAGAAAGTTGGCTGTTCCTCAAGGATCAATTGAATGATGAATGTGCAGATTTCTATTTGCAACTGCATCCCAAATGCTCATGTATGTCAACAAACAAGCAAAACAGATGTTATCCAAGTCACCTATGGAGCCAAGAACAGATGGGCTAGATGTATTGTGTGAGAACAAAAATTCACCTGTGATGTGATCTCACAGAGTGGAGTCCCATTGACCAAACCTATTTTATAGTAGGACAAAGCTTATTAAAAAGAAGATGACAAAATAAGATTGGAGCTGACAAAGCAGTTTAGCTGTGGTCGGAAAGGAAAAAAAAACTGATATACTAGCAAAATCTACAGTGATGGAAAGATAAAAATATATATGAAGGACTGTACCTGGAATATTAAGTATTTGTAAAATATTGAATAAGTGATCATCTATCATTATGACACATATTTTGATAATATTCTAGTACAAAAAATAAATTATAATTACCAAAACTCCTGTCTATTCTATATCTGTCTCAAACTGTGTAATACCTACAATGTTTAAAATTTATACTTTAAAAAAATGACATACCCTCTTGGAAAATTTAAAAGGTGTAAGAATTATGTGTACCCACAGATATGCATATATTTCTTTCTCAGAAAAAAAAACCTAGCAGAATACAATGAAAATACATATTATTCATTTTTTCATTTTCATATATTAAAATATGAATAATTAGTAATCAAAGGAAGAAAACAGTGTTCTTCCATCTAATGTTTATCTTTGACATAATCAGTTGCCCTTGATCAGAGGTTTCTATATCACTTTCTTCTTCATATGTCCATAATTCTATAGTCTACAAGATACCTATTCTCTCTCTCATGCTTCCAGTGAACCACCCTCTGTCTCAGGCTGGTGCAAGTCAAGGAGTTCTTTGAGTCCTTGGCAGGCCATCTCCTAGCATGGGGGCTTCTTTATCTGAAACTGAAGGATTAGAGTTGTCCTCCAGCTAAATCTGGATGTTAAAGCCTACAAAGAACAATTCCATCCCTTATTACAATGATCCTCCTATTCTATCAAAGGCAGAAAGCCTCCCAGATCATCATCGGCCACACTTACTTTTATAATGCCTTAAAAATGCCCTGAAATGACATATCAGGATCTGTCACCAACAAACTCCCTGTATCCTTATTCTGCCTTCTCAGTATTACAACCACCCTCTTGTTCTGGTAGAACTTGAAATTTGAACTAATATAAACATGTAAGCGTCAACTGGCCCCCAACCTCACCTTCCCACCAATAACAACTAAAAAGACTGGAAAAATACTAGGAAATCACTTGTACTAAAGATGAAAAAAAAAAAGGAAAAGAAAATTCCGGAAGAGACTGGAAGCTGGGAAGCAAGAAATAGCACAGCATGAGTTACTCTTTTTTGAGGCTTTAATCTGGTGTTGGAATAAAGTCAGGCCTACTAGTACATCTGAAACTGATTAAAAAAAAAAAAAGTCTTTTGGTCAGATGAACAGAGACTAACTTGGAAACAACCCTAGTTGTTAGACCCTAGAATGTGAGATGGGAATATTAGAAAGGAGAATTCCAAGAGTAGGGAGCCCTAGATCCTATGTTATAAACCCTGCCCAATTCTTTGGGTGGTCCTGGAGCCATGCATTTGAAAGGCAGAATGAGATTTGACAACTAAATTGAGGAAATAATGAGTAAGAAAGATAAATTGTATTCAGCTACACAAAACAGTTGAGATTGAGAGATGTCTATCCAAATGACACAAGTCCAACTTTCTTCTCAAATATATGGTCAGTGTGTAGGACTTTTTAGAATGTGCACATACTTTATTTATACATATAATGTTTCTCATTAATAGGTTTTGAATTATTTTTCTGTGGTTGATAAATTTATAGAGCACAACTGCAAGTAACTGTTATAATTTTATTTCATAAATCCTAAACCTACTATGTTCAAAATATAGTTCTATACATTTTGAAATCATTAAAAAATGCTAAATTTCTACAAGATTAAACCTCTTGCTAGGCAATTAAAGCGTATATCTATGAAAAATTATTTATAATTAACAGCTAAATAAACAGATTGAAAAGGGAAATTGACAAAGACAGAGAAACTTTAAATTCCTTTATGCATCATTGTAAAAATAAATTGAAAACATCTCACATTCGGAAGAACATGGGAGAAACACATAACTGTAAAACTGAGATTGGTACAACTGATTTTGTATTAATGATCTGTACCATCTTCCCAAATGATCTTTAAAGAAAGTGTTAGGCAAGCTAACACTGTAAATATATTCAGTAGTTTTTTAGATAAATCTGGAATTATATAACAAGAAAGGTACGGGATACACATGTAAGCTACACACATACATAAATCATGCATATACATGTTAACAAATGTGCATATTTGTGGCTCTACAAAAACTTGTTAAAAGTTAAAACAAGGGTTACTTTACTTCTTGCTTCTAATAGTTTATATTATAGGTTTTACAAATTTAATGTACTTATTTTATTAAGATAAAGTTTCATAGTCCTTCCAAGAATTAGTATTAATCTATAAATTCACTCAGAGGACCCTCATTTATTTTTGCAACAAAAATTCTTATGTCTAGTGTGATAGAACTTGATAATGGACATCTATTCTGTGATATCTACTTGAAAGTTCTATTTCATCTGGTACCTAATAAAGTATTGCCTGTTAAAGGAAGAAATAAAAGATGAAGGAAAATAGGAATGACAAAAAGAAGGGAGAAAAGAGAGAAACAAAGATGGAGGGAGAGAAAAAAGGAAGGAAGAAGGAAAGGAGATAGTGAAGAAGACTGAATATTGGTATTTAATTACTGGTATTTAGTTCATGCTAATCTACTTCTGAAAAAATAACTGGTATATCAAAAATTATTTTGCCATTTCTGTACATTTTAAAGAGAATATACAGTAGATACAGAGTAAAAATAGAAACAACACTCACATGGCAAGCCATTTAATCATCATTTGTTTCTTTTGATTTCACAATTAATTTGAATGGCTGAGAAAGCAAGCAATTGTTTTTGTCAACTAGAATTGAGCTGGAAAGAGATTATACAGTCTCCCTAACCTCTGAAACAGAATTAAATTTGGTTTCCTAATGTTTGCAATGAGCTGAACACAAGTTAAGCTGAAGTTGAATGCAATTTAAATGACAGTTGAAAGTGCAAGCTAGAAGCAGCATGTTGCCTAAATAAATCAGTAACCTTATAATCAGGCACTACTTGCACTTTTCAAAGGCCAATATCATTACTTCATAATTGGTATGATTTTCCTCTCCAGTAAAATTTAAAATTTTTTTCAAGTGCAGATTTGTAAGAGCACTTAGAAGGACAATGTTCAAGGCTATTTTTCACCATATAATCTTCTAGATTGAGGGTTACCTTTAGTTCTTTCAAACTCTTCATCTTGAGAGATTTAGTCATTAGGTAGGTGTTGAAACTTTTAAAATTTAGTTTGTCAGGAAAACATACTGATCTTTTTCTTACAATGTCCAACTTAGTTTTAAAAATTTGACAGAAAACTCACCCTCAAAGTAGGCAATCTAAATATATCATGGTCTTAGAAGCTTTTGGTTTAAATCATTCTGTCTAAAGCTATAAAATATGATGAACACAGTAATAAATGGAATTGTTGAATCACTATATTATATACTTGAAACTAAGATAATACTCTATGCTAACTATACAGGAATTAAAATTAAAAAATAAAAATGCAAAATTTCACAGGAAAATAAAGGAGAAAAAGGGAATAAAAAGAATATGATTTAAAAATAACTATTCAGGTAGCCACAAGTCTGAGTGCCATTGAAAGCCATTTTTAACTATTGTGTGTCTTTCTGAATAAAAGTTCAGGAATATTGCATTCCTATTGGCCTAGAGGAAAACAAAACAGAAACACCACCAAAAAAGAATTCAAGAATATTTAGGTCGTGGGATAAAAGAAAGACAGTATTTAATATAACCAGTTTAAACATGATCAACTATCATCATCATCTTAACCACCACCAATACCATTATCCAGATTATATCAAAAAAATGCCAAGGGAGGTGATGAAGTAAAAGTATGTTTAACTTTTAGCTCATACAAGTTAGACTGAAGATATCCTACTTGATTTTACTTTAACCTTGATGATAAGAAGGGAAATGGTATTTTTAAAGTTTGCTAAAGGTAGCTACTAATGGGATAAAATGATATGTATCTTCAACTAAAACAAAAACTAGCTCATATAAAAAGAGAGAAGAGTGAAGAGTTAGAGGACATAGCTAAAACTTCAAAATAACACCAAAGAATTCACAGCACATTCATATAGTAAAGTAGAATATAATTATTAAAGTACTTATAAAAGTGTTCATACAAAATAGTCACTTATGTTTATAAATAATACAAGACTAAATCTTTATATGCAATATAATTTCAATTTTATTTAGAAATTCATCATAGTTGATAACACTGACAAAGATATTCCTGATTTGTGAAATTATAAATTTAATCATCAAAATACTACTGTGAAATAGGTACAATTATATCTATGATGCAGATTTGAAAAATTAATGAGAGTTTCTGAAATTTAAGAAATTTCATACACCTAGAAAGTTTTAAGTCACAATTCTAAATTATGACTGTCTCCAAAGCCTGAGTTTTTATGAAAATATTAGTGAACAAAATTAACCACAATGTTGACCATGTGTTCTCTAAATGAGGTTTTGCAAGAAATATGCATGACATTAAAACTCTAATGTGTCATATATTAAAATAATGTATATTTTTTAAATAGGTAATGTGTTAAATAGCATTTTATAGAAATGCTGTCTTAATGGTATCTTTTTTGTTAACTTTTTTTTCACCCAAAGAATGACTATATTTACCATTAACCCTAGGGGTTAGGAAGACTGTAAATAAGTGCTAGGTTGCCTGCACTGAAAAGCAATCAGAGCAGAAAATGGGGCCAACTAGAAAACGTTCTAAGTAAACAAAGAGTGCCACTCTCAGTTGCATTAGGAGGTTAAGCAAAGCCTCTGACAACCATAGGCTGAACAATAAGATACTAGGACCCAGAGCAACTCACAGGAATCCAGGCATAAAATATAATCAAGAGGACTCTGTATCTAAGGATTCACACTCTCAGGAGTGATTAGAGTGATTAAAGAGGAAGAATTTAAGCTACTAGTCCCTGGGTGAAAGTGGGGCAAAATAACATCTTTCTATGAGAAAAGCTTCTAACACACACACACACACACACACACACACACACACACACACACACAC
>NW_027397063.1:34871919-34968894 GCF_003265705.2 Callorhinus ursinus | reverse complement strand
ACACACACACACACACACACACACACACACACACACACACACACACTGGAAAAGGGTAAGCTCTAATTTGCTAGACATAAGCAGCTTATGCTGATCTTGGAAAATCTTTGAATAACAAGGCTAAAAGATAAAAAGAAAGAAGAAATCTGAGAAGGAAAAATAGAGGTACACTTTGCAGGGAAGTAGATTTCACATAATCAGTTTAGCCAAGTTATTAAACAAATAAGTGACCATGAAAACAATATCACCACCAGGGATTAAAGGTGAGTATTCAGAATAGCCATAATATATTAATATTGGTATATGAGCAGTTATATTATTAATTAAATATACATTATATATAATTACTAATAATATATTAATATATGTCTGTAATGTCTAGTTTCCAACAAAACATAAAAGACGAGAAGAGTAATAGGAAGGTGTGGCCCTTAAACAGAAAAAAAAGGTAATAAAATCTGTTTTTGAAAGAGCCCTTTAGATTTGACTAAAGACTTCAAATAATCTTTTATGAATATGTTCAAAGAACTAAAGGAGATAATGTCCAAAGAATATAGAGACAATATGATGACAATATATCATAAGATAAGGTATGTCAAAAAAAGAGATAAAAATTATAAAAATAATCAAATGAGGGGCACCTGGGTGGCTCAGTTGGTTAAGCAACTGCCTTTGGCTCAGGCCATGATCCCAGTGTCCTGGGGTGGAGCCCCAGGTCAGGCTCCCTACTCAGCAGGGAGTCTGCTTCTCCCTCTCCTCCCTGCTTGTGCTCTCGCTTGCTATCTCTCTTGTTATCTCTGTCTCTAAAATTCAAATGGAAATGGAAGAGATCTAGGGTAGCCAAAATAATCTTGAAAAGAATGTTGGAGAACTCATACGTTTTCATTTCAAAACTTTCCAATAAAACTATAGAAACATGGTAATAGTACAAGGATTAACATAGAGAAAAATGGAATAGAATTGAGAGTTCCTAAGGAAAAAAAAAAACCTAACATTCATGATTAATTGATTTTCGACAAAGTTGCCAAAATAATTCAATGGGGAAAAATCTTTTCAACACATAGTACTGGGGCAACTGGATATTCATATGCAAAATAATCAGTCAGGCCTCTTACACAAAATCAGAAATTAACTCTAAATAGAAAGTAGACATAAAAGTAAGATCCAAAACTATAAAACCCTTAGAAGGATACATAAGAGTAATTCTTTGTGATGTTGGTTTAGGCAGTGATTTCTTAGATGTGACACCAAAAACACATATGACAAAAGAAAAAGTTTAACTTTTTGGACTACATCAAAATTTCAACTGTGCTGCAAATAATGCCATTAAGAAAGAAAAACACAACACAAAGTCCTATTTGCAATCATATTTCTGATAATAGACTGTATCTAGAAAATTTAAGAACAGTAACAAATTAATAATAAGACAAGTAGCTCAATTAACAAATGCCACCACAGTTGTAAAAGGGCCAATCCCCCATGCAGTTGAAGATCTGTATATAATTTCTGATTCCCCAAAAACTTTACTAATAGCCTCCTGTTGACTGGAAGCCTTATCCATAAGAAACAGTTGATTAATACATATTTTGTATGTTACATGTATTATACACTATATTCTTACAATTAAGCTAGAAAAAATGTTATCAGGAAAATCATAAGGAAGAGAAAATATATTTATAATGCTGTACTGAAAAAAATACACATGTAACTGGACCTATGAATTTCAAACCCAGGTTATTCAAGGGTCAACCATATTTGAAATAACTGTCAATATTATTAGCCATTCGGGAAATGCAAATCAACACTACAGTGAGATATCACTTCACACTCACTATGATGACTATAATCAAAAAGATAAATTGCAAGTGTTGGCAAGGATGTAGAACAACTTGAACCTTCTTACATCACTGGCATAATGAAAATGGTTCTAAACTTTGGGAAAAACTGTTTGGCAGTTCCTCAAAAAGTTAAACATTGTGTTATCCTATGACCCAACAATTCCACTCTTAGTTTTATATACCAAAAAGACATGAAAACATGTCCACACAAAAATTTGTTTATAAAGCATTCATAGCAGCATTATTATTTTTAAAGATTTTATTTATTTATTTGAGAGGGAGAGAGAGAAGCATGAGCAGGGGTAGGAGCAGAGGGAGAAGCAGGCTCCCAGCTGAGCCAGGAGCCCGATGCAGGGCTTGATCCCAGGACCCTGGGATCATGACCTGAACCAAAGGCAGGTGCTTAACCAACTGAGCCACCCAGGCACCCCAGGAACATTATTTTCTTAAGAGCCAAAAATTAAAAATAACACAAATGTCCATCAACTAAAGAATGAATGAATAGTGGCATACCCATACAATGGGATGTTTTTCCAAGTTAAAAAAAAAAAACTGAAGTACTAGTACATACTACAACATCTATGAAAATTGAAATCATTACGCTAAAAGAAGCTAGTCAAAAAGATTACATATTATGTGATTTCATTTACATGAAAAGTCAAGAATAAGTAAATATGTAGACACAGAAAGATACTAGCATTTGCTTAGATGGGAAGGGGAGGGAGGAGTGATTGCAAGTGGGTAGATGTTTTTTGCGGTAGTGATAAAAATTTACATTGTACCCTCACCCGCCTCTGACGGCCTGCCTCACGGTCCGCACGCTCTGCCACTGCCCCGCAGAAATGCTTCGATTACCCGCAGTCCTTCGCCAAATTAGGCCAGTGTCCAGAGCACTGGCTTCTCATCCCACTCGGGCCTATGCCAAAGATGTAAAATTTGGTGCGGATGCCTGAGCCTTAATGCTTCAAGGTGTAGACCTTTTAGCCGATGCTATAGCCGTTACTATGGGGCCAAAGGGAAGAACAGTGATTATTGAACAGAGTTGGGGAAGTCCCAAAGTAACAAAAGATGGTGTGACTGTAGCAAAGTCAATTGACTTAAAAGATAAATACAAAAATATTGGCGCTAAACTTGTTCAAGATGTCGCCAATAACACAAATGAAGAGGCTGGGGATGGCACCACGACTGCTACTGTCTTGGCACGCTCTATTGCCAAGGAGGGCTTCGAGGAGATTAGCAAAGGTGCTAATCCTGTGGAAATCGGAAGAGGTGTGATGTTAGTTGTTGATGCTGTAATTGCTGAACTTAAGAAGCAGTCTAAACCCATGACAACCCCTGAAGAAATTGCTCAGGTTGCTACGATTTCTGCAAATGGAGACAAAGAAATTGGCAACATCATTTCCGATGCAATGAAAAAGGTTGGAAAAAAGGGTGTCATCACAGTAAAGGATGGAAAAACACTAAATGATGAATTAGAAATTATTGAAGGCATGAAGTTTGATTGAGGTTATATTTCTCCATACTTTATTAATACATCAAAAGGTCAGAAATGTGAATTCCAAGATGCCTATGTTCTATTGAGTGAAAAGAAAATTTCTAGTGTCCAGTCCATGTACCCGCTCTTGAAATTGCCAATACTCACCATAAGCCCTTGGTCATAATTGCTGAAGATGTTGTTGGAGAAGCTCTGAGTACACTTGTTTTGAATAGGCTAAAAGTTGGTCTTCAGGTTGTGGCGGTCAAAGCTCCAGGTTTTGGTGACAATAGAAAGAACCAGCTTAAAGACATGGCTATTGCTACTGGTGGTGCAGTGTTTGGGGAAGAAGGACTGACTCTAAATCTTGAAGATGTTCAGCCTCACGATTTAGGAAAAGTTGGAGAGGTCATTGTGACCAAAGATGATGCCATGCTCTTAAAAGGAAAAGGTGACAAGGCTCAAATTGAAAAACGTATTCAAGAAATCATTGAGCAGTTAGATATCACAACTAGTGAATATGAAAAGGAAAAGCTGAATGAACATCTGGCAAAACTCTCAGACGGAGTAACTGTGTTGAAGGTTGGTGGGACAAGTGATGTTGAAGTGAATGAAAAGAAAGACCGAGTTACAGATGCCCTCAATGCTACGCGCGCCGCTGCTGAAGAAGGCATTGTTCTGGGAGGGGGCTGTGCCCTGCTCTGCTGCATTCCAGCCCTGGACTCAATAACTCCAGCTAACGAAGATCAAAAATTGGTATAGAAATTATTAAGAGAACACTCAAAATTCCTGCAATGACCATTGCTAAGAATGCAGGTGTTGAAGGATCATTGATAGTTGAGAAAATTATGCAGAGTTCCTCAGAAGTTGGTTATGATGCTATGCTGGGAGATTTTGTGAATATGGTGGAAAAAGGAATCATTGATCTAACTAAGTTTGTAAGAACTGCTTTATTGGATGCTGCTGGAGTGGCCTCTCTGTTAACTACCGCAGAAGTTGTAGTCACTGAAATTCCTAAAGAGAAGGACCCAGCAATGGGTGGAATGGGTGGTATGGGATGTGGCATGGGAGGTGGCATGTTCTGATTCCTAGAATGGTGCTTTACCATTATTAATGAACTGTGAGAGGAAGCTCAAGGCTGTGCTCCTCAACCATAACTTCAGAGAAGTCAGTTGAAGGAAATGACTGAAGAAAAGGCTGGCTGATGTTTAAGAAAATCACTATAACCATCAGTTACTGGTTTCAGTTGACAACATATAATGGGTTCCTGCTGTCATTGTCCATGCCTACAGATAATTTGTTTTGTATTTTTGAATAAAAAGACATTTGTACATTCCTGATAACTGAGTGTAAGAGCCATGTACCAATGTACTGCTTTCAACTTAAATCACCGAGGCATTTTTACTACTATTCTGTTAAAGTCAGGATTTTAGTGTTTGCCATCACCAGATGAAAAGTTAAGCAGCCTTTCTGTGGAGAGTAAGAATAATTGTGTACAAAGTAGAGAAATATCCAATTATGTGACAACCTTTGTGTAATAAAAATTTCTTTAAAGTTAAAAAAAATTTACATTGTAGTGATTGATGGTTGTACAGGTCTTCTTGGAATATACTAAAATCATTCAATTGTATATTTTATTTTTTTGTTTTTTAATTATATATTTTGAATGGATGAATTTTATGGTATGTGAATTCCATCTTAATATAGATGCTAAAAATAATTACGATACTTATTAAAATATAATTTTCATATTAAATATACTAACATACTTTTAAGTGAAAGCTCAACATCATTTGTTAAAAATAATGTTTAAATGAAGTAAAACTGATTAAAATGACCTCTGTTAAAAAGATAAACTGAGGCATATTATAAATTGCAAAAGTTTATTTGAGCAAAAATCAATTTGAATTCTGCAGCACCCCAATCTAACAGATGGAAAGGAGCTCCGAGGAGCTGTACAGAATGAAAGACATTTATAGGCAGAAGGGATTAGGAACAAGAAAGTTATACTAGGCCAAAGAGTGGGTTGGTTATTGCAAGGTAACTTTCCTATAGAAAAATGCAAGGGCCTGTCAGGCTGATTACCTCACTTGTGTTGATAGGCAACTCCTGATCCACTGGCCTAAGATTTCATTACTGGGAGAGCCATGCTGTAATTAAGTCTTGGTTTGGTCATATGGGTCTTAGCATAAGAGACTTCATTTGGGGCCTGTTGTCTTGCTTTTTAACACTTCAGAAATTTCTCTGTCATTTTCTCTTGATAGCATGAAATACATAATAGTGACAAAAAAAGAAAAAAAACACGAAAAAAGTAGCTTAATCCTAGGTCACACCTACTTTTCGTTTGAGGTTTTGAATTTACAAAATAACATTTGATATTTTAAAATTTATATAATTTACATTATATAAGTATGAATGTAATGTTTCTGTTAAAAAAAAAAAGAGAGAGACAACAGGCCCCAGATGAAGTCACTTATGCTAAGCTCATGCCACCAAATCAAAGCTTGATATCTAACTTAATTGCAATTTCAACTTTCTCTAAGATTTCAGTCTTGACTGGTCAGTCTGGAATTTTCTGGACAGTAGCAATGAGAAAATCTGTACATAACTATTTTTTTATGTCCCAAAGGAAGACGTAGTAATTCACTTTTTCCTTATCTCTTCCCCCTTCTGTCTATAAAAGCTTCCCATTTTGTGCAGTTCCTCAGAGCTCCTTTCTACTTATTAGATGGGTGTTGTCTGACTCATAAATCATTGAATAAAGCCAATTAGATCTTCAAATTTACTCAGTTGAATTTTGTTTTCTGACAATTCAGTACTGACATAATTTAAAAGTGGTATAGTTCTGAATATCTAATACAAAACTTACTTAATGAAGAATGTAAAAAAAAAAAACACCTTCCTACAAACTGAATTTAACTCTAAGTTATCAAATCTTTTTAAAAGTAAATTATATGCCTTAGATATCTGCATTTTCTTCAAAAAGCTCTAATATATAGGATAAAAAATAAAATTTCAATTAGCATTGCTTTTGTATTCATTCTGCTGCTTTATTCTGAATGTCATAAACTGAAATGAGAGTGAATATAGTGTTGAAAGAGGTAACTCTAATGCTCTCCCACACACTTTTACTTTCATACTAAGACTTGTTCATTTATCTGTTGCCTGAGAAGCTTAATTATCTCTAATGAATTCTGTTGGTATTTTGGGTTAATAGACTTTCTTCATTTCATTAAGCTTTTATGAGTTTCATAGGTTTTCAAACTAGGTTGGATTTATTCACACCTATGCTCAACTGATGATTTATTTTTATTTTGTTCATGTATGACTATAATAGGAAAGTAATTTTAAATTACTCTGTGTTTTCTGACCTTTTTACTAGTACTCTTACACATTAGTATTTCCCAGTTGCTCAATGAATCGTGGCCAGGTACATGACATTTTGACTTGAGACCAGAGGCTGTACTAAATAGAAAGCCATAGTCTATTCTGAGTACAGCTTTCAACCTTGCAAAAGGGCAGAAACAAAGACAAGGGAAGAGGAAAAAAGAGAGAGAAAGAAGAAACACACAGCAGGAAAGACAAAGAGAGAGAAAAAAGAGAGGAACAGACGTAGACAAAGAGAGATGCTGAGGGAACCTGGGGTTCCAAATGGATTTAAACATGAATTTAAATAGATGTATGGAGGCTTTCACTTACAAAGAGAGGGGAGGCAGATTATTCTACTTTCATTAACAAGAAGCGTATTTTACTGAAACTTTGCTTCAAAGGAAATTTAAAAAACAAAACAACCACAGAACTAGATTTTTGCAAAAAAATTTATCTGAGGTATTAGTGTTTCTGGTAAGTAGAATAATGATCAGTAATGATTTAAAAAAAGAGAGGGAGAAAGAGAGAACTTCAAGGATAGCACTTCTTTGCTAACACTCTTCCTATCTTAGTTTTTCTTTCTTTGAGAAAGTAATCATACCATACCAGAGTTCTTTTAATTTCATAGTTTATTTTGATAAAACTATCTCTACCATTTTTTTTTACTATATCTGATCATTCTAGAAATAAGAGATGGAATGAACATAACCTGCTATTCATGTTTGCCACAAGAGAGATGGAATTACATGCCACATCTCCAGTGAACTGTCTATGAGTGAATAGGAGGTACATTTGCTGTACGACACATGCACGGTTAAGACCTGAATATCAGTGCAGTTATAAGTAATTTTAGTGCATATATTCATAACGGAGTCAAACCTGGGTACAAAAAAAGTTTGATTTGAGTCATTTAACCGTGAATGCTTATTAAAGAATTTTGGTTACAGTTCATTAGTCCTGAAGCAATCTACATTAAATTTCAGAGAGAGTACAGATTTATATTAACTTACACATAAAAAATTAATGATGAAAGGAAAGTGTATCTTGGATTACATTTTTACTTAAATGAAAACACGTATTTTTAATTTGAAAATAAATAACCCATGAACAAAATAGAAGACTAAACCTTACAGAGATTTTGAATGAATTTACAGCTTAAAAGATTGATCAAGAAATTAAACAGCCTCTGTTAAAATTTTCTGTATGTAATATTGAAGCCATAAAATGCTTTACTGATAAAGGCACATGAACATGGAAAGAAATATCCTGAAATCTGATTAGAGCTATAGGAATTGAGTGATTGACATTTATTAGAAAGGCAGAATAGCAGTAAATAAATAACCTAGAAACAACACAAGTACCCATTAATAACTTTTTTAAAAGTCTTATATCTCAATGGAATATTATAGAATTGTGAAAATGGAAGAAAAGAAAAAGCCATCAATATAAATAAATCTAATGGAGCTGTAAAATATAATTAAATTTTTAGAACCAAACTTTCTTGTTTCTAAGCCTGGTTTAGCCACATACTAGCTGTTAAGCTTTATGCGTGCTACTTAACCTCTCCATGACATATTCTCTTCATGTATAAAATGATTAAAGCAAACATCAAAGATTGTAGCAATATTAGACTATTTATGTTCATTTTAAGTATCATAGAATTGTTAGTTTTGCTCTCACAAATTTCTCCCAAAATATTACTAAATAAACAAATTTCAAAAGAATACACAAAACATAGCATATTGAATGTTAAAAACAAGCAAAACAATAGTAATTATTTAAGGAATATTTATATTGTAAATATATTTTTAAAAAACAAGAGCATAATCAACTAGAAAAAAAAGAGGATAGAAGTTAATGACTTGAGGGTCAGAAAGGAATAATATGGAGCTGTTATCAATCTATCACAGCTGCTGGCAGCCAGAGGAGGTGGCAGGCTTAAGCCCAACAAATGACCTCTCCACTGGCAAGATGAACACCTAGAGTTTTATGGGAGAGGTTAGAGGAGGTAGGTGCAAGAAAGCAGTCAGAGAGTTTGTAATCATGGGTGGGGTTGGTATGTGTTCAGCTCATTTGCTGAAGGGAAGGGAAGTGATCTGTGGGATGTAAGTCTTCTAAGCATCCCATTCTTACTAGGGCTTTTTTGGTGTGGGGATTGGTGTGTTCTGGTCATTGGAAAATATTTTTGTCAATGCCTCAAGAAAGTGTGATAAGAAAGAAAAACAATGGATTTCAGTTAGAACATGAGTTAAGTGGTCTTGTCCATTTCTGGTTTTAACTATTGGGGTAAATAGTTGAGCAAGAGGGCCCGCTGACAGAGCAAGGAATACCAGAGTTTTCAACAATGTTGATAATATTTTATTTTAGTTTTTAAAAATTTTTTGGTAATATTTTATTTTTAAGCTAAATTGTACACAGTTGCTCAATGATTATTGTCCTTTGAATTGTAATTATGCTATATTTTCTTAATGTGAAATGAGCCACAATAATTTTAACTTAATAAATTACGAACAATTATTTATCAGTACTACTAAGTTCCACTACAATATAAGTTAAATTTCTTAAGAGCAGAAAATTCTGTTTACTGCTGGATCTCTAGTGCCTACAAAAGTCCCTGGCAGAGAGTGGATGCTCAATGCATATTAATGATCCAATGAATGTTAATAGCTAATAATGACCTAAATGAGAGTGGAGAAAAATTATGTTGAAATTTCACTGTAATATTACCAAAACTTCATTTTCTAAGTACCTAGGAGATAATTGAATTTCTTCTTGATCTATATATTTCCTTTGACCCTCTTTTCCATGATATATTTGCCAACTCTAGTTTCATGGTCTTTCTGAGATTTGTCTCTTCTTCTGCATATAGCCCTTATTCCCATCTTTTTTTTTTCTTTTTAAGATTTTATTTATTTGACAGAGAGAGAGACAGCTAGAGAGGGAACACAAGTAGGGGAAGTGGGAGAGGGAGAAGCAGGCTCATCGCTGAGCAAGGAGTCTGATGCGGGGCTCGATCCCAGGACTCCAGGACCATGATCTGAGTTAAAGCAGCCACTTAACCAACTGAGCCAGCCAGGCTCCCCATTCTTACTCTCATTCTTAGTACTGCCAGTATTGCACTCGAATTCATGCTCCACACTCAGTTATAAATTCTTGTATTTGAACAATCTTTTTATATTTTTAAGATTTTATTTATTTATTTTACAGAGAGAGAGCACAAGCAGGGGAAGTGGCAGGCAGAGGGAGAGGGAGAAGCAGACTCCCTGCTGAGCAGAGAGCCCCATGTGGGGCTAGATCCCAGGACCCTGGGATCATGACGTGAGCTGAAGGCAGATGCTTAACCGACTGAGCCACCCAGGCATCCCTGAACATGTATTTTTAAGCTACATGTAAGAAGTTAGGCAAACAGCTCCCCACAAACCAGACAGTAGTCTATAAATAAAGGAGAGGGAAATATTTCCATTCATCTTATTTTTAATCATAAGAACTATTTCTAAAAAGGACAAAACTCAAAGAAGCAAACATTAAAAAAAATGCTAGGGAAAACAATGAAAATCATAGTTAGTTAATTAGAAATTCTTTAAAAATACATAAATCTCAGAAAAATAACCAATCTCAAAATGAGGAAATTTGTCACATTCAAACACTGGATTGGAGAGAACTTTGTACAATTCTAACAAATTACTCTGTAGAAAATATAGTTTTAGCCCAGTAATCAACATGAATCCCACCTAAAAATAATCCTCAATCTAAACTTTCTCAGGAAGTATATGCTATGTAAGAAATAATTCACTCTTACTAGTTTATAATAGCTGTTATATGATTTTATAATTGATGTTTATAAATAGAAGTTAACTCAAAGTGGAAAATATAAATTCCATGTCAAATAAGCAATACATATATTAAGCACTTAATATTCATTTTGAGTACTTTCTATGTGTCCAGTATTGAGAAAATTACTAGCAATATAAAGATTCAGAAATGCATGGTCTCTACCCTCAAATAGTTTTAGTCTCCCTAGAAAGATAAATAACTATAGTACTTATTAAGTGCTGTAAATAAGTTTCACAAAAACATGTGGGATCCCAGCAAACAAATTCTATCATAAATAGAAAAGCCAAGGAAAGAAATTCTGAGTAGATATCAAAGGTTATCAGTTTTCCAGGTGAAGACTGGGAAAAAGACGGGCAGCAGATAGATAGGAAAAGCATTCAGGTAGATGAAATAATGTATGCAACAAGACAGAACTATCAAATCATACGGGAAGTCTGAGAAATAAAGTTTAACTACAGCATGAGTGTATTTGAGGCAATAATGAGATCACTATTGAAAATTCAAATTTAAATTTGAAACCAAACTTAAAATGCCTTACATGCATATTAAACCATATACCTCATGGCGCATAAATTTTATTTTGTTTCTCTATAATTAGTCTCTAGG
This sequence comes from Callorhinus ursinus, assembly GCF_003265705.2. Taxonomy (NCBI): domain Eukaryota; kingdom Metazoa; phylum Chordata; class Mammalia; order Carnivora; family Otariidae; genus Callorhinus; species Callorhinus ursinus. Next base: position 34,957,773 of record NW_027397063.1, on the reverse strand, counting down.
TGATTGATAGGATATAAAATAATGTTTTGCAGCTATGGTGACCAAGGACATTTTTCCAGCATGTAATACTTTGTATATATGCCAAATCTGAAGTTTGGATTTGTTATAAAAATCGCAAGATAAAATTGGTGAATGAAAGTAACAGTCTGCTTGAGATACCTTTAAGAAAATAAATACTTTAAGCTCTATCATTAAGAGATAATCTTGAGTTTATAATATCGCAGTACTGAAGTTTTCTATTATTTATAGCTTCTCGAGGTCTTCTCTGTTCCTGGTTTCCATCAGGCCCATTTTGTAAAAAGTGAACATTAGAAATGTGGTTTCCATAATCCTATCAGTATCGTAGAAAACTAGATTTCCTGCTACATTAAAATAGAAAGCTTCATGACATTGATTTTGAAAATGATTTATTGAATATGACACTAAAAGTACAGGCAACAAAATGAGATCATATCAAACTAAAAAGCTTCTGCGCAGCAAAAGAAATAATTAACAGAGTGAAAAAGACAAACTGTGGAATGGAGAATATATTTGCAAACTATATATCTGATAAGAGGTTAATAACCAAAATATATAAAGAACTCTTACAACTTCATGGCAGAAAAGTAAACAACCCAATTAAAAAATGGGCAAAGGACTTGAGTAGATATTCTCCAAAGAAGATATACAAATATCTGAAAGATATATGTAAAAGTGCTCAACATCACTAATCATCAGGGAAATACAAGTCAAAACCGTAATGAGACATCATGCCATACCTGTTAGGATGGCAATTACTAAAGAAAACAAAAACAATAACGAAGGTTAGGGAGGATGTGGATAAGTTGGAACCCTTGTACACTGTTGGTGAAAATGTAAACTGCTATAGAGAACAGTATCGAGAGTTCTCAAAAATTAAAAATAGAACTACCATATGATCCAGCAATCCCATTTCTTGGTATATATTCAAAGGAATTAAAATCAGGATCTTGAAGAGCTATTTGCACTTTTATGTTTACTGTAGCAATATTCACAAATACTAAGGTGTGGAAACAACCTAAATATTTATCAATGGATAAATGAATAAAGATAATGTCTTTTTATCCATAACAAAGAAGGAAATTTTGTCTCCCTATTTTATATTCCTATTGCCTTGCATAAGCAAGCTTTGACAGAATAAGGATAAAGCTCCTTCTTTAATTCTGATATTCCTTGATAGATTAAAGTTCTTTAGAGTTTACAAATAATTCCCATCCAATCCCCCTGATTCTCCAAGTGTAGGATAGCTGGTGAAGATCTGAATTATCCCAGATCAAAAGGATAGATAGATAGTCCTTGCTGTTGGAGCTTTAGGATGTGACATTTATCCTTAGGCAGATTCTGACCTTGCACACAAACACGGACCTGATTCCATTCTTGGGACATGTTTTTAGATTCAATTCTCCTTTGAGACCCTGTTTGTAGTTCATCCCGTAGCTTCAAACTTACAGTGAAATTTCCTGCTTCCAGACACAACATGTTGTATGAACCTTGCTGGCGTTTTGTCCTCATTAATTTCAGTCTCCTGAACTGTGCCTCTTGCTTCAATCCCCACTGACTCATCTTAAAGCTGCCATGTCTAATACTGGCAAAGGACAATAAGAGGGCTTACCTCTAAGGTTGTTTTTTAGAAGCAGTGACGTGCATTTCTAGGAACTTGGAGAATGGCAGGAACTTAGTTAATAAGAGACTGGAGGAAAAAGGTCAAAATCATACCAAGAACAGAACTGACAAGTTCAACTTGCTGAGTACTAAACTAGGAATTCTTAGGACTATAGGGGTTAGAATGATGTAGATACAGGATCCTAACTGAGTCTTGAACGAAAATATAAAATTTTACGTAAGTTTGATTTACATGCCATCCTCCAGGAATATATTTGACAAGGGTGTGAGGACGTCTCTGTGACTGTGAAGAGTAGAGGCAGAGGTGTGATTGTTTCCATTTGACTCATGAGAATGAAGAGAACAAAGTTGTCTGCTTTGAGTCAAGGCTGATATTTTTAAGAGCAGTTATTTATATTCCCTACATAGATGTAGATGTAGATCCAAGTGTTTTAAATACAATGTCAGTCATGGAAAAATTGAGTTATCTTATGAATTTGCAGACTTTCTAAATATTAATAAAAAGTAATTTGCTAGTAATGTTTATTTGAAATAATTTATAAAGACAATAAAGCTATTTCCCCCACATCCAAGATCAAAAAATCAGATACTACTACTGTCTTTGATGGATATGTTTGATTCATTGATTTTTCAATATTCTAACATTCCTTTAAAACTATTGTGTTAACTCAATAAAGTTGCCATTTAAAATTGGTCTATTATATTTTATTTGAAACTACAAAAATTGATGTTAACTACTAAGTATCCTTTCTCTCACAAAGCAGTTAGAAGAAACAAGTATGAGAATTTAATGTAAATTACAATAATTACCTACTGCATGCTATTATAAAAATGCCTTCTGTTTCTGACCTAATGTGTTTCTTAGTGATATCTTGAGTCTTGACACATTTCATGTAGGTGGACTATTAATTCTACTTTAATACTAGACTCTTTTGGAATGCCATTTCTAATTACAAATGCTACTGAAAATTTACTGTTATTTTTTATTATTCTGGTTTTATTAGTATGGACATATCTGTTATTGTAGTTTATATAAAATGATCTTACATTATAATGGGCCTTCAGATTTCAATCTTAGCTTTTTACATTATGATAATAATATTGAGTCTTGGAATTTTATAAGTGCCAACAGAATAATTTTTCATTGTGAAAAACAATACCCTGAAATATTTGGTAAAGCATATTTCTTTTATGTACTTACAAAATCATTTTAATCTAACTCATGGAGATAAAATAATTTCTATGTTAGTTTTAATTTTTAATTTTAGTGCTCAAATATTTCTTTTTTTTTAATTTTTAGATTTTTTTTAAATCTATTTGACAGAGAGACAGAGAGAGAGTATAACCAGGGGGAGCAACAGAGGGAGAGGGAGAAGCAGGCTCTCTGCTGAGCAGGGAGCCTGATGCGGGGCTTGATCCCAGGACCCTGGATCATGACCTGAGCTGAAGGCAGATGCTTAATCGACTGAGCCACCCAGGCACCCCTCAAATATTTCAATTTATATTTGATCCATTGAAAAATTTGAAACTAAATTCTATACTAGAAACATAAACATTAGGATACCTGATTTTTGTAATCCTTTTAGCTTCTTATTTTTTTAAGATACTATTATTCAAAAAAGGTAAGTAGAACTGAAGCACATGTTATTTGATTAACTTTGTGCATAAATATGTTTTTTGTAATAAAACAAATGCGTAAAAATGCATGTCCTTTCTTCCTCATATTTGAATGTTACTTCATAAAAACATAATTGTGTCTGCAAAGTTCAGAGAATTTCTGATTCCAAAAAATGATTTTATTTGCATTAACTTTCAATGACATTCTACAGACTAACATTTGAGACTCCCACCTGTCGCCATCCTATAAGAAATATACTACACTTTGGAATAGAAACACAAGAATACCATGGAAACATCGATGTGATGCTACTAAGTCTTAATGGTAAAACATTCTCCTAGTAAGTTTGTATAGTCTAAATGTCCTACTTAGAACGAGAAAATATTCCTAAATGTTAACTGTGGATCATTGAACTCTGGGTAGCAACTATAAGAGTCGTCAAAGACTTCCATAATGTTTCATAATGACATAATAGAAACACAGGCATTTCATTTATATCGCATTGCATTATGTACACCCATATGGTTTGAATTTGTCTTAAGAAATGCATGTTTTATTAAGATCAAAGCAATTATGATCAGTTGTTTATCACAGGCATCAATTCTTTAAACAAACTTCGATACTAAATAATAATGATTTTTTAAACTTTTTACTTTGACTCACATATTTGAGGCCTGTTGCACAAGCTACTTATAGCATGAATAACTTAAACAGATATGTAAATACTTCTAAGTACAAAAAATGTATATGTAAAGAACTATACATAAAACTTTTACCAGAATATTAAAAAATCATAAACTATGATTATTAAAGAGCATAGCTCTTAATGCAAAGGTTTCATAAACAAAAAATTCATCCTTCTTATTTCAATTCCACTCATTAGCTAATATAGTAAATTTTTACCATAAGTTACACCTCTTCTACCAATATCTTAAAATACATATGTCACTACCCCGGAGTTTGGCACTGAAGATTGGAAATCAGTTAATTTGATCAACTCAGCAAATCTTCAAAAACTCATTATAACTTTCTTACTTGAAATAAAGTGAACCTGGCATCACACAATGAAATGAAATATAAACAGACTGGGTCCAGATGTTCAATCATCAAGATGCAAGATGGCTCATCTGCAGGAAAGGTATGTGATTTATGTGCTTTGACTGAGAGAGCTTTAGAATGGTTAGAATTAGATCAAAGAAGCCAGGAAAATTATCAATATAAATGCTACTCTGAGTTATTTTTTTCCCAGCCAATACCTGGAGCATTCTGTGAGTAGTACAGCAATCAAATGAACCAATAGAACTTTCTGTCATGAGTGGCTTTGCACTCATGCCCTACTAATGAAAATTGACAAAAAGACGGATAGTAGGCAAAGAGGGCATAAAGGTTTGAAGTCTAAATTGAACAAATTAGCAGAGAAAGTTAATAATCCGGAAACAGCAATCGATGGCCCAAAGGAATAAACTGCTAGCATTGACTGAGTCATTACATGAAACTCAAAGGAAATGATACACTCTGAAAATTTTGCAGCAATGGAAGGGAAAGAAGGTAAAGTTTTGTGACTTTAACTAGAAGCCAGTGAGAACTGTACATGCTCCACAAACATCAAATTTACCTCAGGGGATAGAGAAACAAACCAGGTAGCCTATTTGAAAAATAATGATTCCAAAGTCTTTAAATTGAATGCAAGATGCACTTAATTAATTCCTCAGGAAAGAAAGCATCAGAGCACCTATACTGGGTTTTTTGTTTGCTCCCCCCCTTTTCTTTTGGTCCTGGTTTTCAGAAAAAGTCTCTATGTTTTTAAGTTGACTATTGCTCAATAATCTAAAGTGATTTCAATTTATTATTTCAGAAATATTAGTCCAAATCAATTTCTCTCCTGTATGATTTTCATAGTATAATAAAACCCTAGGAGAATTAGTGAATGCATTAGCAAATGGTCAAATTAAAAATGGATTTGCCCTTATAAATAGACTCTATTATTTTTTCAAATTTTTTCCAGAATTATTTTATTGATTCTAGATTTAAATAATGCCCAAACAGTCCCCAAATTTTACAGGAATCATGCACAAATATTTGGAATTAACCAGACTGTCAAAAAAGTAACATATAAAAAAATGGACTTTGTCAAAATGCCCTCTTCTCGGATCATACATTAAATTCACACAAAAACCCTTCTATTTATTTGATGGTCCTTCAGAGCATTCTTTGCTCTACTCAGTTCTCCTATTTGGAGACATTGTTCCACACTCTGAATAATTTGGAACTCAGAAAAAAAAAATCTGTATAGGGCTCAGTCAGTTAAGCCACTTGGTTTCAGCTCAGGTCTTGATCTCAGAGTCATGAGTTCAAGCCACACATTGGGCTCCACACTGGGTGTGTAGCCTACTTAAAAAAAAAAAAATCTGTATAATATGATATGTGATAGAAAACAGGTTCCTGGAACAGAAGTAAGATACGACAATCTGCATGCTAGGATTCACTGATAGCTTGGAATCACTAATACTGATATCAGAAGAGATAGTCAGAAGCTAGTAAGGTATATGTTAAAATAGATATAAAATTTTTATCTTTGTTCCACATTTGTTCTACATCTACAGGGTCACACTGACAAATTTTAACAGAAGACCAACAGGAATGACTACTTAGAGTAACATAACTAATAAGATCAGAGGTTTTTTTTTTCTGTAATGTTAATCACCATAGATTATATCATTAGTTTTTGATGTAGTGTTCCATGATTCATTGTTTGCGTATAACACCCGGTGCTCCATTCAGTACGTGCCCTCTTTAATACCCATCACCAGGCTAACCCATCCCCCCACCCCCTCCCCTCTAGAACCCTCAGTTTGTTTCTCAGAGTCCATAGTCTCTCATGGTTCATCTCCCCCTCTGATTTCCCCCCCTTCATTCTTCCCTTCCTGCTATCTCAGAGGTATCATGTGACCTCACTCATATGTGGAAGATCAAAGGTTTTTAATTGGCACATGGGCCGGCCACAAAGGACTGTTCTGGAGTTCATTAGAAAAAACAAAACAAAACTAAACTAAACTAAATCACAGTAAAAAAAAAAAAGTTGGACCACAGAAATATTTAACAAGTTTACAGGTGATTTTTCATGCATATTCTTTGACTTGATTAATCAACGTTTTTGTTAAAAGAATGGTTTCTCTGAGTACTTGACATTGCCCATGTCACTGCCTCCAGATGATGGGTTTTGTTTGTTAACAGGTTTGTTTACTGTAACAAAAAGCCAAAGTATTTGGGGGATATTCTCCTTTGTTATTCAACACATCAGTGTTTTATATACAAAAATATATAGTGCAAAAAATAAACCTAAAAGAGTAATTAACAAAAAATAAATAAAAAATGAGTAAAAAATCACTCTCTAGTAAAGATTTTGTTTCATATTTAAAATGTAATAAATGCTCATATGTTAAAAAAATTAAATAGAGGAGAAAAGACATAAATGTCTCATATTCCCTCAGAGACAAACACTGTCAACAAATTTCTGTATTTCCATTCTTTTTGTCAACACATTGATGTATAGATTCTACATATAAACATACTATAGGTATATATACATATGTGTGTGTGTGTATATATATGTATATATATAATTCTAGTTGTTTTATTAAACTTTAAAAAGGGCATATGTCCATTTATTTTCAACTAAATAGTTTAAATACAAACACACAGACACACACTAAAGAATGGTAACCTTAGGAAAGAGACCAGATATATGTGTTTCAAAGAAATGACCTTCCTGTAAACACAGGAAACATAACTTCCATGAGATTGTATGATCATTAAGACACAGGGCAAGGAGAAACTTTGATTAACCTGATGATTTCTTCATAGGCAAAACTAATAAAGGTTCAAATTAAATGTGTAGACATGATTCTGAGGGCAGGGGAATCACTGAATGGAAACAAAAATCAAAAATGTGTCATAACTCTCTTTAGAAAATACATCCAGGGCGCCTGGGTGGCTCAGTTGGTTAAGCGACTGCCTTCGGCTCAGGTCATGATCCTGGAGTCCCGGGATCGAGTCTCACATCGGGGTCCCTGCTCAGCGGGGAGTCTGCTTCTCCCTCTGACCCTCTTCCCTCTCATGCTCTCTCTCATGCTCCCTCTCTCAAATAAATAAATAAAATCTTTAAAAAAAAGAAAATACATCCAGTAGTTGTTTATGTACTAGGAAGAAGTGATTAGAGAGATTACAGTAATTAATTGAAAATTTCTACTTACAAGTTTAATAAAATATTGTTACTTTTATGACACATTCTTGAAAGTAAAGATGCATCTATTCTATTTTTCTATCAACAATTTATCTGACTTCGTTATAATTCTATCACTATTTTATTAATATTAACTCACTTGGCTGCCTTCGGAGGCAAAATACTTGAAAGTATGTTGAAACCTATGGATAATGCAAACATATCGCAAAAGAAGTTGTGAATATGAATACACTCAACTACTATTCTGCTTTATCTTTTGCACCAAAAGAAGGAATTTTTACTTAAAAATAGTAAGATGAAGATTGACAAGAAATTTGTTGAGATTGTTAACACAACATATATGAGAGCACTAGAATCCTCAAACTATAATTAATTTTAATATGAAGTACAAACTTTTAGGTGACATGGCTGAACCACCTCAAGTATGCTTTAAGAATCATGTTTTGAATAAATCTTCATAATCGTGTTACTAACTTTACTAAAGCTACTTGGGAATTTAATTATAAATGGATATTCTGTTCATTATTAAAAAGCAAATTAATATACACTTCCGATTTGGGAAAAAGGACATATGAGCACAAAAATCACAAGGAAGTTTCCTTAACCTTCTTATAACTTAAAATAGCACAGGATTGCCAGAAAAGTCAGAATATTAGTACAAGAAGAATGAGTTTCTTCCTTACAGTTAGTTTAAATTTGATCATGGCACTACAAATTAGTTTGTCATTTAAAGAAAATCTGTTTTATTTGGCATGTAATGGGATTTATTAATACTCAGTGTAATTTTAACAATTAAGAAAATTATATCCAGAGGACAATTTTATGAAGCCCATAAACACAATGTAAAACTGTATTAACTTTATTTTTTTTTTACTTGTGTAGCCATTATTTGAGTTTTGTAAAATATAAGAGAAACTATTTATACATAAGAAAAATCCCCCAAAGGAAAAATAATTGATAAGCTATTTCCCTATAAAAGAGTGATGAGAAAAATGCCATAAGGTTTTTTGCTGGGACCTGAGTTAGAAAGCTTCAAATTCTTTTGAACAAATATCCTATAACAAATATATAGAACACTAGTTGTTAAGTTTACATTGCAGATAAATTAAAGAATTCCAATCTTGAGAGTCTAATTCAGTAACCGTTTGACTAAATTGAACATAAACACTGTATATTTTGTCCTCCTATGTTTAACATGTTAACAAGCATGTTAGAAATAAGCATGAAATTTTTCAATTTTTACTCTTATAAGCTGCTAACATTATTGTCAAATTGTATTAAAGAAGAAAACTTATTTGCATGGATCTCTTCTGTGTATGTATATAAAAGTAAATTCTTTCCATGAGAGAGAAAAAAAACAATTTGTGCTCTTGTTTTTTCAATTGTCTGATACTCTAAATTACTTATCTGGATTCTAAGTGGAAAATCATTAAAAATTAGGTCCACTAATCATTTAACTCTACCTCTAAACAGTTCAACAGGGGCAATAGTGTTTCTGTCCTTTATAATTAAGGTAACAAATGCTAATTTTTGTTTAATATCTTTACTAGACTTCTGTGGGTGTATGTGTGTATGTGTGTATGTATGTGTGAGAGAGACACATACACATTGGTATTAATAAAACAAACATTTATAAAATTCTCTTTAGCTAATATGTGGACCTGCCTAATTATTTGAAAGTGTAGACATCATCTCAGAGCTGAAGTCCAAATAAAGTATCCTGCCAACCTGGGAAGATACTATTAATGTTTGCATTATAAATAGGTAGAATCAATATACCAAGAACTCCATAAAATTTAAGGTAAATACTTTTCAGTTTGGATCTCTAAGTTCTAAGGCAGAAGGCAGAAGAAGAACCCAGGTATATGTGAGACTAGAATGAAGAGTTATTAATTAAGATGCAGAATACAAAATGGTTATATGTACAAACAATACTTTGGAATACAAGCTGAGAAATAAATGCTTATTACAGGACACTAGTGTGAATATTTTAGAACAGTTTATTATCATCAATAGCTTATCACTTTGAGTAGGCTACTATAGAGATACAGTGAATATCTCTTTCCCCAAAACATAATAGTGTAGGTCTTAATTTTTTTAGAAGTGTAACTATTCATTAAATAATTATGGAAAAAAAATAATGACTACTCAGTACAAAGGCAAAACACAACTATAAAGCTTAGCTTATTATTTACCCAAAGAGAGAAAGAAATATCCATAACCATCAAATATTTTGTTTCTCAAGAAAGCAAGATCAAATACAAAATATACATACCAATTTTTACATAGCACATCTGATAGACTTTTGTACAGAATAGCTGTAGATTTACAGAAAGATTGAGAAGATATAGAGAGTTCACTATACGCCTGTACACGGTTTCCCCCATTACTTCCCCCATTTCATCTTACATTAATAGGTACATATTTGTTATAACTAATGAACCACCATTGACATATTATTAAAGTCCATTTAAGTTATTTAGGTTTCCTTGGTTTGTAAACTAATGTCCTTTTTTGGTTCTAGCAGCCCGTTCAGGATAGCACATTACATTTAGTTGTCATTCCTCCGTGGTCACCTCTTTGCTGTTCCTCATTTTTGATCACCTTGACAGTCCCAAGGAATTGTATTGAGTACTGGCCAGGTATATTGTAGGAGGCTGCTCTATTGGAATTTGCTTATTTTTCTAATTGTTAGACTGGAGTTATGGTTTTGAGGATGATTACAGAGGTAAAGTGTCATTTTTATCAAATCAAGAGCATATACTACCAACATGATTTATGGTGTTAGTGCCAATCTTGATTAGCTGACTGAAGAAATGTTCATCAGTTTTCTCCACTATGCAGTGACTCCCAGACCCCTTTGCATACTTCACTCTTTGAAAGGAAGTCTCTATGCCCAGCCCACACTTAAGGAGTGGGGAATCATGCTGCTTCTCCTTTAGGGTGGAGTATCTACATGAATTCCTAGAATTTTTTCACTACGGGAGATTTTTCTTTCCTATTTATTAATTTATTCAACCATTTCTTTATATCAACATGTACTCATAGATATTTTATACTTTGAGTTAGAATCCAATACTAATTTATTTGTTTTATTGCTCAATTTGTTCCATCTTTAATCCTTGGGAGTTCTTTCAGATGACCCCTGTGTCTCTTAAACTCACATCCTTACGTTATAGCTTATAAGTGTTATGTTACATATCAGTCTTATATATCTCACCTTCTTATGTTCAGCACAAAGTGCTCCAGACTCATCTTGTATATTTACTACCCCAGTTCTAGAAACAGGCATCCAAGAAGCTATGGTACATTTTTATTGGAAGATAGTATTAGAAAACCAGGACTTCATTACTACCAAGGTGTCATTCTGTTAGGTCTTCTCACCTGACAGAGCAAGTAAGTATAGGAGTATATTAACCCATGTATTCACACATAACTATAATTATTTGTACATGTAACTATTTTAAGCTACCCACTTGTTCTTATGTTTCCAATGCTTGCTGATTTGTAAATTTACGGTTAGACACGTGGTTCCCACTAGCTGCCTCTCTCCACCTCCCACTTAATTTTTAAAATTCCTGTATTATATATACAAGTATCAGAATTGTTAACCCATATCCATATGGGAAACAAATTTACCAGTGAGAATGCAGTGTTTACATGTAGTGACTTTAGCCTTTGGTCTAACATCTTCCAGTCATTTCTAAAGTTCCTTAGCTCAGCACCTTTTCCACCTACCCCTTTAAGTGAGGTTGTTTCATGCATTGCAACAGAGTCTCTTGCTACAGACTGCTTTCCTTCCTAGGATCTCTGAAACTTCTATTTTTTTTTTATTCACATACATTGTGATTCACACTTCATATACTTAAGATACATGTGTTTTGACAATTTAATAATGTCATGTATCCATAATTACAGGGTCACATACAATAGCTTGACCACCCTAAAAACCCTTGGTATCCACTGATATTTTGTATAGTGGTGCCTTTGCCAGAATATCACATAATTAAAATCATACAGTATTTAGCCATTTCATACTGGCTTCTTTCACTTAGAAATAGGCATGTAAATTTCCAACACAGGTTTCCAGATCAAACAGGTAAAAGCCCAGGAGTGTGGACGCTGGATAGTCTGGTAGCCCAATGTTTGGATTTATAAGAAAATGGTAAACTGTCCTCCAAAGTGACTGTATCCTTTTGCATTTACATCAGCAATGAATGAGAATCCCTGCTGTTGTGCATCCTCACCAGCATTGGGTATTGCCAGTTCAGTTTTATTTTCATTATTTTTTCTCTTTTAATTTCAGTTGGAGAAGTTTCTATTGATTTATCTTCACTTTCATGGATTCTTACCTCAGCAGTGCCCAGTAAAACGATGAGTCCATTGAAAACACTCTTCATTTCTGTTACATTGTTTTTGATTTTTAGCATTCCCTTTTGATTCTTAGATTTTTTCTGTCTCTCTGCTTGCACACCCCATCTATTCTTGCATGTTGTCTATTTTGCTTTTCCATTAGAGCAGTTAACATACTAATCATTGTCATTCCAATGTCCTGTCTGATCATTTAAAAATCTGTGTCCTATTGAGCCTGTTTATGATGCCAGCTTTTCCCCTTCACAATGTGCTTTTTCTTGCCTTGTTAGCATGCCTCGTAATTTTTGTTGAAAGCTGGACATGATGTATCAGGTAAGTGGAACCGAAGTAAATGGGCCTATTGTGCAAGGTTTTATGTTAATCTGTCTAGGAGTTGTGTTTTGTTTAATGTTTGCTATAGCTGTAGGTGCCAGGGTCGTTATTACCTCTAATGTCATTGTTTTACTTGTTCTTGTTTTGAGACTTCCCTAAGAATTCTTCCTTAAATACAGTCTGAGCTGTCAGCTCTCTCAGCTACAATTCACTGTTATTTTACTGAAATCCTGTTGATGTGGTGGTAATGGTGAAAAGGTGTAGGGAAAGGGAAACTATTTTCTAATCCTATGATTACATCTCAGACTCAGTGAGGCTAAGATGTGTTTCCTAACTTCCTCCCCCTCCTCCCTTATGCGAAACAGGAATGCTAGAGCTGGATAATTTTCCTTCCTCCAAGTCAAAACTTCTCTTTTTGAATAAATGTTTTGAAGAACTCTCCAGGGGTATTTCAGAATGGTTGCTTTGTCTTCCCCTTGCCAGAAACACAAAGGTTTTTTTCCTGGGTTTTTACCATGAGAACATGGTGAGATGGCTGGATGTAAAACCCACAAAATTGTGGAGAACCCAGTAAGATTGTGTCCTTCAGAAATATCTAACTATGTTGCTAGTCTACATTCTGTTTCCATCAATTTGTCAGTTACCATTCAAGTATTCCTATTGGCTTATGGCTCCAGAGGCTTCTGTTCCAGGAAAGCTGATCTTGGAACTGATTCTCTGACTCTTCAGATTAAACTGATGAATTGTTAATCTTATATGTCAAGTTGATTGGGCCATTGGATAGCTGGTTAAATATTATTTCTGGGTGTGTCTATGAGGATAATTCTGAGGTTAGCATTTAAATTGGTGGGACTGAGTAAAACAGATGCCCACCTAATATGAGTGGGCATTATCCAATCTTTTGAGAGGCTGAATCAAACAAAAAAGGCAGAGGAAGTTTAAATTTTCTCTCTTCCCTACTGAGCTGAGCTGACACATTGATTTTCTGCCCTTAGTGTTCCTGGTTCTTCCTGAAATCTATCCCATTGGCTCTCAGGCTCTCAGACCTTTGAATTACACCACTAGCTTTCTCGGGTCTACAGCTTTGTTGGAGGAAGTAATTGAGAAGATGTGGCCACTCGGTGACCAGCAAGCTGGACCTAGGCAATCAGAGGCTCCTCCTCTGTCCTTGGAAGGTACATTCTTACCATCATTCCCATGGTAGGAGCTGTTTCAAAAACATAGCCTTGAGAAAATAGGATGTTAAGACTTCAGTATGGTATACATGACTGAACATACAGTTAAAGCCTGTTTATAAACTTTAAGTTTATGGTGGGCAAGTGTGGAAATCTATTTGTCTTATGGCTGCCCAAGATAAACCTTGTAAGTAAGTTCCCTTGCTTATTAAAACTGTTACCTACCAATCTGGAGTGGTCTGCCTCTTTCTTTGGTCTCTACTTGCCCTTTGCATATGGGCAAGCTTGTGAAGCAACAAGCCTGTAGAAAGTAGATCATAGGAGTTCTCAGCCTCCATAATTATGTGAGCCAATACCTTATGATAAGTTATATTTCATAATATAAATATGTGTATACACACACACACACACACTCATAATATTGGTTCTGTTTCTCTGCAAAACCATAACTAATATACTCTGCAACCTCATTCCACTGATAAGCAAAGAAAATCATTAATTTTATAATCAGTAATTGTTGTAAGGATGGGAGCAACAATATCTAAGCCTTTTACATGTTGATGGTAAAAACAGGAAGTATCTATGTAGCTTTTTTTGGCTATCAGTTTAGAAAATCTTCTAAAAATATTGAGGAAAAAAAACCCATGTGTTGAGTGAATGCTTGGGTTAACAGACTCAAACAGTTGATGAGAATATTTATATATGTTGGTACAAGCTTTCTGGAGAACATTATAATAACAATTATCAAAATTAAAACTGCCCGACCTTTAGCATATATGTACAAAGTTGTTTAAATATAGGGATATTTGTATAAACCACAGAAACAACATATATTTCCAGTAATAAAAAAAGTGGTTCATTTATAAAATAGAAAAACTTTCGGGATGCCTGGGTGGCTCAGTTGGTTAAGTGACTGACTCTTGGTTTTGGCTCAGGTCATGATCTCAGGGTCATAAGATCAAACCCCACACTGGGCTCCGTACTGAGTGGGGAGTCTGCTTGGGATTCTCCCTCTCCCTTCCCCTCTGCCTCTTCTGCTGAGCTCTGTCTAAAATAAATAAATCTTTAAAAAAATAAAAAATAAAAATAAAATAAAATAGAAAAACTTTCAATAAAAATAATGAGGTGGACATATGTACACTGTTAAGGAAAGAACACAAAAACATATTGCCATGTGACAGAAGTAAAAGAATTAAACCTATGTAAACATTTTTATTAAAATATTCACACATATATAGTAGAAATACGTAAAAATAAACTTTTTATATATTTTATATATGTATATACGAATTTATTATCTTCCATAACTTAGAACATTTCCAGTTGTTTAGTTTGAAGTGCAGTGAATCAACATTGAACATCCCAAGTGTACTTTCTACCTGTTAGGTCATGATATAGACTTTCTGAAATCTATTCCTTGGTATATGGATAATACAGCTATATGATGTTTGTCCCTGACTATACATCAGAATTTTCTTGAGGTTCACGGCAGACCACTTAAATCAGAATTATTTGAGGAAAAGTTTACACATAAATATCTTTAAAGGCACCTGTGATGATTCTAATGAGGGCTATCCCCATACATGGATCTCTAGTTAAGACAAATTTAATACACATTCTTAATATTATTTCCTTCTGAAATACCAACAAACATTACTAAGTTGAAGGGAACAGGAGAAATACAGCAAAGAACATTGGAAGCTTTCATGCAGATAGGCAAGTTGTAAAACTTATTTAATAGCCAGAAGAAATTGAAATTGAAGGCAGTAATGGAGGGATGCAGCAGACTAAACCTTGCTTGAACCTTAGAAAGCCTAGGAATAAAAGACTTTTGCTAACTAAATCAGGGGTTCAGATAGAGCCAAATATGAGGATTGATTGAAAGTCTATTGGAACATGTGCTTCAGTTTTTCATTAAAATATTTTATATTTAAAAATACTAACACTTAAGCATACTTAAAATCTATAAGAAATCATAGTTAAAGAAAGTTATAGACAATTTACAAAACCATTTACTTTAGGGAAAAACCCAATTAATGGTTGTAAAATATGAAGACGACTTTCTGCTCTTATCCTTACACTCTACCATATTGGAATTTTTTAATGGGAACATATATTATTTGTGTAATTAAACCAATATTCTAAGGAGATTCAATCTTGCCAGTGTTTATCATTTTGCAAGTAAGGTTCTATTTTCTCTCCTGAAATTTCAGGAATTATACTCAAAGTTTTTATCCCTTCTACCAGATTGTGATATAAAGATATGTCATTATTTATGAATATAATGAACATATTTTCCTTTTTTATGATTAATGAGACTATGTCATGATGTGCTATCCAGAATCCCCTTGCTATGTACTAAATGTTTGTTTGCATTTGCCCCAAAATTTATATGTTGAACCCTAATCCCCAGTGAGATCGTATTTGGAGGTAAGACTTTGGTGAGGTAATCAGTGTTAAAGTAGGGCATGAGGATGAAGTTCTCATGATGGGGATTAATGCTCTTAAAAAAAGAGTAAACACAATATATCTCTCTTTTTGTGCCCTCACCAAGGAAAGGTCATGTGAGGACACAACCAGGAAAAGGGCCTTTACCAAAAACACAACCATGCTGGCGTTCTGATCTCAGACGCCTATCCCCCAGAGCTGTGAGGAAGAAATATTGTTGTTTAAACTGCCCAGTGTAGGACATTTATTGAAATAGCTCTAACTGACTAAGGTATCCCTTTAATGAAGGGCTCATGCCAGTTGGTAAAGATGCTGTTGGCATATATCCTTTTTCTGTCAGCTTCCTCAGGGATGACCTCAACTGCAGAAAGCTACTTTGACCAAACGGACTACTCCTGGAGCTCCTTGGATAGTTTTGGGCCTGTATGAGAATTTGACTATTCCATCTGCACACTCCCACTTTCCTTCCTTCCTTTCCATAGCCATTGATCCTAGGGACACTCCTGCACACTAACTCCAACTACAGAACACTATCTCAAAAGCCTTTACAAAAGTGAAGTGTGTTTATCAGAATCTTTAGCTGCTAACTTATTATTCCTCTGTTTAGACTATGTTTGTCATGCTATATCATGCCATTAATCACAAGTTAACATTTTATGGATCATTATAACTCAGTCAAAAAAAAATTCTCATTCATTAAATTTGTGTTTCTTAAAGCAAGTTAAAATTTCAGAGCAATAATATTTTGGTCATATGTTCTATGGCTTAGATTTAGCAAATATAAACTAATGGGTAATGAGTCTTAATTGAGATGAAATAGGAAGACACACTATAAAAGATAGGATTCCTGAATATAATTGAAAAGAATGTCAATAATATAATATTCCCTGTCCTCTTCTAGCTTTTCAGAAAGACAGAATTCAAGTAGCTCAAAAAATATTCTAGGAAGAACTTTTTACATTACATACTCAAAATTATATATCCTCAAAATTATATCCGATTTTTGTGAAATAAAAAGCTTTTACACAGTGAAGAAAACAACCAACAAAACAAAGAAGCAACCTACTAAATGGGAGAAGATATTTGCAAATGATATATCCAATAAGGAGCCAATATACAAAATATACAAGGAATATATACAACTCAACACCAACCATCCTCACCATCAGCATCATCATCACCATCATCAGGTTAAAAAAAATGGGCAGAGGAACTGAATACACATTTTTCCAAAGATGACAGAGAGATAGCCAAGAGACTCATGAAAAGATACTCAGCATCATTAATCATCAGGGAAATGCAAATCAAAACCACCATGAGATATTGTCTTATACCTGTCAGAATAGCCAGAATCAAAAAGACAAGAAATAAGTGTTGGTTAAGATATATAGAGAAAGAATGCCTATGCACTATTTCTGGGAAAGTAAACTGGTTCGGCCACTGTGGAAAATAGTAGGGAAGTTCCTAACAAATTAAAAATAGAAATACCATACGATCCAGCAATTCCACTGCTGGGTATTTATCCAAAGAAAATTAAAACACTAATTCAAAAAGATATGCACCAGATGTTCATTGAAGCATTATTTACAAGAGCCAAAATATGGAAGCAACCTAAGTGTCCACTAATAGATGAATGAAGAAAATGTCATATATGTATGTGTGTGTACACACACACACACACACACACACACACTATTACTTGGTCATAAAAAGGAAAGTTGGCTATTTGCTATGGACTTAGAAGACATGATAATTGAAATGTCAGAAAGACAAATACCATATGATTTCACTTGTATGTGGAATCTGGAAAAAAAAAAAGAACAAACAAAAAGCAGAAACAGATCCATAAGTATAAAGAGAACAAACTTATGGTTCCCAGAGGGGGTGATGGACATAATGGGTAAAGGGAAGTAGAGATTCAGGCTTCCAGTTATGGAATAAATAGGTCATGGGAATAAAAGGTATAGCATAGGGAATGTTGTCAACGGTACTGTAATAGCTTTATGTATAGATATATGTAGCTACACTTGTGGTGAGCATCACATAATGTATGGAGATGTCAAATCACTATGTTGTAAATCTGAATCTAATATAACACTGGGTGTCAATTATACTTCAATAAAAAAAATGAATTAGAGTCATTCCTAGTGGTTCAGTGGACATTAAAGTATGTAAATGCTATGAGCAACTCTATGCCCACAAATCTGATAACATATATGATATGTTTCAATTTCGTGAAGAACACAAACTATTAAGTTATATTAAGAGAAATAACCTTCATTAAATATGTTCAATAATTTAAACTCTTCCTCCCTCCAAAAAAAGTACTGGACTCAAGATTTTACACGTGAAATCTACCACTTATAAGAGTATAGCCTTTTTATACAGAAAGTATGAGAGAATAGTTTCTAACTCATTTCACAAGGTCAGACTTATAATAGAACCATAGGAAGATATAACAAGAAAGGAAAACTATAGTCCAACATTTCTCATGCACATTGACATGAGTATCCTTAACAAAATATTAGCAAATCAAATCCAAAAAATATATAAAAATGATAATATATCAAAACCAAGTTGCATTTATTCTACAAATGCAAGGCTCATTCAACATTTGAGAAGCATTTTAAATTGTCATTTTATCAGATTGAATGACAAAAGCCATATAATATAATCTATGTAGGAAAAAAATCATGAAAAATCTCAAAAAAACAAGAGTAAGGGGTAACTTCATTAAGCTAGTAAGGGGAATATGCAAAACAAAATAAAACAAAACAACTTACAGTTAATGGTAAGAAATCAAACACTTCTTCCCTAACAATTTGGAGCAACCAAGGAAGTGCTTTTTCAACACTGCTTTTCAAAATAATATTGGAAATCCCAGCTACAGTAGTAAGATAAGAAAATAATGGAATGTATATAGCTAGGAAAGAGATATATAAACTATATAGATGGCAAGGTTGTCTATGTAGAAAAGCAAAACAAAAGCAAAAGCAAACAAACAAAAAACCCCAAAAGTTCTCAAACTAAGCACTGAGTTGGCAAAGGTCAATTGATACAAGGAAAATAAATGAAAGTCAATTCCTTTTTAATATGCCGGCAGTGAACAACTAGAATTGGAATTTTTTTAAAGTACCATTTAAAATCACACCAAAGGGGCACCTGGGTGGCTCAGTCATTAAGCGTCTGCCTTCAGCTCAGGTCATGATCCCAGGTTCCTGGGATCGAGTGCCACATCCGGCTCCCTGCTCGGCGGGAAGCCTGCTTCTCCCTCTCCCACTTCCCCTGCTTGTGTTCCCTCTCTCGCTGTGTCTCTCTCTGTCAAATAAATAAATAAAATCTTTAAAAAATAAAATAAAATAACATCAAAAAATGAAATACTTAGGTAGAAATCTAAAAAAAAATTCTTTAAGCAGAAAAATCAAAGAAAGGAAGTTCTACATAAATGGACTTTATTTTTTGTCCGTGTATTAGAAGACACAATGTTATTGAAATGTCATTTCTTCTCAACTTGATGTATAGATTCAATGCAACCATAATCAAAATCCTACTGAGCTATTTTGTAGATATTGAAAAGTTGATTCTATAGTTGATGGGGATATGCAAAGGACTAAAACTAGTCAACACAATATTGAGAAGAACAAAGTTGGAGGACACCCAGTACCTACTTTTAAGGCTTACTAAAAAGCTGCACTACTCATGACAGCATAATATTGGTGAAAGAATATACACATAGATCAAATGGAACAGAACAGAGAACACAGAAACAGACCCACACAAATACAGTCAGCTGAACTTTGACATAAGAGCAAAGGTAATTCAATGGAGAAAAAAATAGTCTTTTCAAAAACGTATGCTGGTTCAATTAGACATCTGTATGCAAAAGAAAAAGAACACAGAGACAGATCTTCTGCCATATACAAAAATTATCTCAATTATATCAAAGTCTTAAATATGAAAGGCAAAAATATAAAACATCTAGACTAAAACCTATGAGAAAATCTAGATGACCCTGGGCTTAGTGATGTTTTATATATAACAGCAAAAGCATGATCCACAAAGAAGAAAAAAAATGACAAATTTGATTAATATTACAAACTTGCTCTACAAAATTTACTCTTTAAAATATGGAAAAGTCACAGGATAAGAAATTATTCACAATATTTTTTAATCTGATAAAGAACTTGATGTACAAAATATACAAAGAACTCAAGATTCAATAAAGGGATCCAAAAGTTTAATTATATGTTCATAGTATCTGAACATACACCACACCAAAGAAGATAACATAGATGGCATTTAAGCCTACAAAAACATGCTCATTCTTAGTCATTAGGGGAATGCATAATGAAACAAGATACGTTAGCCATTAAACATCAATAAGTTCTCAAAATTGTGAGTGAAAGTTTGATTAATAGGATATTTATAAGCCTCAAAGTACTTTCTCACAAAAACTACATCTTCTGTGATTTCATAAAAATATTTAGAAAAGCAAAACTTTAGGGGGAAAAAAGTAGATTAGTGATTACCTCCAGCGGGGGGGCGGGGTAGAATGAAAATTGACTACAAATGTGTCTATCAATCTTTTTTGGAGGTGATGGACATACTCTGGATTATTGTGATCGTTTCACAAAGTTATGGTAAATTTATTAAAAGTCATTGAATGGGACATTTAAAGTGGGTAAATTTTATAGCATTGTATGGTAAATTATACGTCAAGCCTTTAAAAAGTACTTTTTCTGTAGAGGGAAAATAAGTAACTTTGTAATGAAGGAATTGTCAGGCACCATCTTAATTAAGGGATTGAACTGAACATCATCAATAATGGAACAAACCAAAATCATGACCAGAAGCAACACAATATCACATCTACTGTATTTCTGGCAAAAAACACGTAATGTGAATCTAATAGAACATTAAGTGAACGCAACACAAGGAACAGTCCATAAAATAACTGGCCTGTGATTTCCAAAAGGGTCACAGTCATAAACGTCAAAAAACAACCAATTAACTGTTACAGACTGAAGAAAAATAAAGAAACATGACAGCAACTGAATGGTGGGGACATTGTGATAATCGAAACTTGCAAGGGCTTTAAAGATCACATGATGGTCATGGATCATTGTTAATTTCCTGATTTTGATCATTGTAGTATGGATATATAGAAAAATATATTTGCAAGAAATTCATACTGAAGTATTCACAGGCGCTAAGACGTTATGTGAGAAACCATCCCAAATGATTCAAGAAAGAAATGGTGCTCTTTTGTAGCATTAATATAAGTTTAAAATTATTTTAAAGTAAGTAGAAAAACATGACCGCTTTGTTTTAGTAGAAAAATTATCAGGAATCAACAAATTGCTATATATATTTAAAATTCTAATAGTATGCTTAATTTTGTTTTTCAAGGTTCTCTTAGAAAAAAACAAACACTAAGTTACCAGGTATGCATTGAGCCCTCAGAGTATGCATTTCATCAGGAAATTCAGGACGCTGCTCTCCCCTCTAAGCCAAGAGTCCCACCCTGGTGTAACCCTCCCTTGCCCTTCTCACCTCAGATGCTCTGAGCCCTCAGCAGGAGGGGCTGCTGGGAGGCCTTCACACACCTGTCTCCATCTTGTGTTTCCACACTGGAATCTTGGGTCTGAAGGGAGGTGGGGGGGACCCACTGGCTTTTTTTTCTTAATTTTAATAATTTTTTTTTTATTAGCAGCTCCATTTCCAGAACATGATGGCTGTTACCCAAAGCCTGCTAATGGTGAAGGGAGCAGGTTCCCCCTTTTTTTGCTTGTTTGCCCCGCTTGTTATCTAATACGTGTTAATATGAGAAACAAATGGAGACCACGCTTAAAAACCCGCTGAGCAGGCGAAACCAGTTTAGTCTTATAAAGCTTAATTTAGCTTATTTTGCAAGACTATCTTGACCTACGTGATTACTTGTTTATGGCTCTAAAAATCATAAGCAAAACCTGAACTGTTTCCCAAGGTTGATATGAGGTAGCTTATATCAACTCCCTGTTATTTAAGAAAATTCTAATATTCTCACCAATTGCTATGAAGAATAAGCAGTCACTGACTCCTCACGGTAGAATTATAACATTATTCCCCTGAGCCTTAGTCCAGGTTTTGGTTTGAGTCCTTCCAGTTCACAAACTGTCTTTTTGGTGTATGCACAATAAACTTTCACTAATTGCTACTGTGATTCACTGGTTTCACTTCTGTTATTTCTGAACTTCTGACAGGAGGAACAAACACTAGCCTGATGTAGCTATCCCACCTGGGCAGTGGCTTTATCCATAGACTGTAAAATCCCAAGAAATTTGAATCTGGCCACCTGTCCTTCCTCCACACAGGGAACCTGGGAGCCTTCTGCACTGGCAGAGGCTTGGGAGGCTAAGGAAACTTTCTAAGAGTTTGGTTACTTTGTTTTCTTTTGTAAATTGTGCTCCTCTGCCCTATTCTTCACCTTTATGGTAAGGACTTTACTCCAGATGCAGGGAAGTGAGGCAAAGACTCTTAGTGGTCTGTGTTGATAGTCATCTACCTTCACCCACCTCATCATGCTCCTTGTGCATCCCTCCCGCCCACCACCAAGACTGAAGCCAGGCTGGAAGCCAGGAGTGCCTGGTCCCTCCGATGCTGTGGAGCCGGGCTCTCTTCCAAGCCGAGAAACAACTTCCAGCAAGAACCTTTAGGTTGATAGCAAGGTGCGCAAGACCTGTCTTCCTGGATCCTATCAGAGGGTTTCAGCTGGTCCCAGTGTCCTGCCCAGGTCCAAGCCTGGCTATGTTAGTGCCCCCAGGCTTCTGAAGAACAGAGTCTTTTACTTTGATAGATGACAAAGAATGTAAAGACAGACAAGAATTTATTATTATGATTTAAGATTTGTTAATAACCTCTGATTCTGTGGATTTGTCATTTTCTTTAAACGCCTGATTCCTTTGAAGATCTCTTCTGAATGTGAGTGCACTGAGCAAATTTGTACATTTATGCTAAGGCCTGAATACTGTCAACCTGCACTAAGAAGTTTGATCCCATTTTGATTTTAATTATCTGAAAATCAACCAGTGTAGGATTGGGAAATGAGTGGTGTCTAGACACCAACATCAACTTCGTTTTCTTGGTGAGTCTTAGTTTGTAATTTTATTTAAATTCTTCTCTTCAACACTTGGAAATACTGTATTAGCTAAAACACCAAATCTGTACTCTTATGGCTCGTGTTCATTGATACTTCCATGGCTTTTGATGGCTCTAAAAAGTGGAATTTTTAGTCTTCCTAGTTAAGTTACAAATTAAAGCATCATCAAAGACTTCATTAATTTGTACTTCAGCAAATTTCTTAAAAAAATTAGATATAATTGAAATACAACATTATGTTACTGCCAACATGATTCGATATTTGTATGTACTGTCAAAGGATCAAAATAAGTCTAGTTAACATCCATCACCATACATAGTTGTAATTTTTTTTCCTTTGTGATGAAATCTTTTAAGGTTTACTCCCTTAGAAACTTTCAAATATACAGTACAATATTTGTTAACTGTCCCTGTGCTGTACATTACATCCCATGACTTATTTATTTTATAGCTGGGAGTTCGTACATTTCAACCTCCTTCTCCCATTCCCTACCCCCCACCCCAAAACCACAAATCTGTGTTTTGATTAGTTTGGGGGTTTTGTTTCTATTTTTAAATAAAATCTTGCCTTTTAGACAACACGGATTAATCTTGAGGGCATTATACTAAGTAAAACAGTTAAGATGGAGAAAGACAAATATCATATGATCTCACTTATATGTGGAATCTAAAAAAATTTAAATGCGTAATGCATAATGTCTCCAGCTATGTTCTTCTTTCTCAAGATTGCTTTGACTATTCAAGGTCTCTTACAGTTCCACACAAATTTTAGGATTATTTGTCTTAGTTTGTAAAAATGCCATTAGATTTTTTTATAGGAATTTCATTGAATCTATAGATTGCTTTGGGTAGTATGAACATTTTAATATTAATTCTTCTAATCCATAAGCACAAAATATCTTTCTATTTAGTTACATCTTCAGTTTCTTACATCAATGACATAATTTTCAGTGTGCAGGTCATTCACCTTCTTAGTAAAATTTATTCCTAGGTATTTTATTCTTTTTTATGCAGTTGTAAATGGGGTTGTTTTCTAATTTCTCTTTCTGATAGCTCATTATTAGTTATAGAAACACAACAATTTTTTGTATATTGATTTTGTATCTTGCACCTTTACTGAATTCATTTATTAGTTTAACATCTTCTTGACAGAATCTTTAGAGTTTTCTATGTATAATATCATGTCATCTACAATAGTGACAGTTTTACTTCTTTTTTTATTTGAATGCCTTTTATTTATTTTTCTTGCCTAATTGCTCTGCTTATGACTTCCAATACAGTGTTGAATAAAAGTGACAAGAGTGAGCATCCTTATCTTATTCCTGATCTTAGAGGAGAAGCTTCCAGGTTTTTACTGCTGAGTATGATATTAGCTGTGGGCTTGTTATAGATGGCCTTTAGAGGATGTAAACATCCTCTAGCTTGTCACTATTTATGATCTACATGTAATATATATTTAATTGTCCAACTCAACACCACTGCATACACTCTCTGATAAGTTTTTATCTGAATTGTCTTTTTTCTTTTTGATTTATGATGTTATATTATCGGCAATTTAACTTGGTCAAATATCCCCAGATATCCACTTTACTGAAAGCCATTGCTATTAGATTTAAGAATCCTTCAGTGGAGGAGGGAGTGAATTAAAAAATAAAAATAAAAATTTTTCTTTTTAGATAATTTACATATATAATTCATCACTTGTAAAGCATGTAGTTCTGCTAAGGAATAACTCAAAATATATTTATTAACATATGTAATACAATCCTCAACCTTGTATTTTACTTGGAATTATTAAAATATTTTTCAAAATTAGTACTGTGCTTATTGGAAATGTTTTATTGAAATTCTTAATATTTTTATCAATATCAAATAAGATTTTGATGTTGAACTACAGAATAGAAAGAAAACTGTTATGTGATACCCGAAACAAATTTGGAAATGATAGTGAAGTCCAGAAGGTACACTATGGCATGACTCAAGTGGCACAGAACATGAACTTAGGAAAGATGAACTTAATTCCAATACTATCGCTGTGTGTCTGGCTTAGGGCTTATCACCCCGTTTGGTATTAGTTACCACATTCCTTAGGTAAGAGTTTTGATGTGACATCTAAAATCTCTTTCAGTTGTAGTAATCTCATATATATACTCTATGTGATTATTTCTAAAAATCAAAGTTCTGTCAGTCAGTCAGAGAAAGAAAAATTCCATATGATTTCCCTCATATATAGAATTTAAGAAATAAATGAGCAGAGGCAAAAGGAAGGGAGAGGGCGGCAAACAAAGAAAGACTCTTTTTTTTTTTTTTTAAAGAACTTATCTATTTATTTGACAGAGAGAGACACAGCGAGAGAGGGACACAAGCAGGGGGAGTGGGAGAGGGAGAAGCAGGCTTCCTGCTGAGCAGGAACCCGATGCAGGGCTCGATCCCAGGACCCTGAGACCACGACCTGAGCTGAAGGCAGACACTTAACGACTGAGTCACCCAGGCGCCCCCCAAGAAAGACTCTTAACTATAGAGAACAAACTGATGGTTACCAGAGGGGAGGTGGGTGGGGGGATGGGGTTGGGGATTAAGGAGTGCACTTGTTGTGATGAGCACTGGGTGTTGTATGGAAAAGTTGAATCACTATATTGTACACCTGAAATTAATGTTACACTGTATGTTAACTAACTGGAATTTAAATAAAAACTTAAGAAACATTCTGTACTAATTATACCTCATTTCAAATACAAATCTAAAGAAAAAAATATTTGAATTTGGATACTTAGATTAGTTTTATAACACTTAAAATATTTTAAGATACATCATAGTAGTAGCTCTCATATGATATACAATTATAATATGCCATCAAGGTGATGAGGGAGCAGAAGCCTAGCTGAAGACAAAGCATAAGCTGACACCCTGCCACCTCCCCTCACCCCCACCCCTAGGTGGGACCTGTGTGACATACTTGCAGGAATCTCCCAACTGTCTTAATGTTAATACCTAGCTAGAGGGGAAAACAACCTTAACCTGATGATGGCAAGGCCTCCCTTATCTTGTGGGTATCTTGTAGGTCAGTCCTCTTTAACATATGAAAGTTCTTTGGAAACCTCCCTTTTCCTTACTTCCCCCAACTCCCAAGTATATAATCACCACTCCTCAAGACCCCGGTGCAGCAGCTCTTCCTGCCCACGGGTCCTGTCCTTGAGCTTTAATAAAGCACCATTTTGCACCAAAGACATCTCAAGAATTCTTTCTTGGTCATCGGCTCTGGACCTCACCCCACCAAACCTCACCTATATTCCAAAACCACATCAAAGGTATCATCAAGCAAATTATGGCCAAATATCATAGGTCACTATATGGACTGTTGTTTGATAAAGATGCTCTGAGATAATTCCTTTCATTAGTTATTTTTATAGAGTTCAGTTTTTCTCCAGTATGTACAGCAAGTTACTACCTGAATGCAAAAGTCCTCTGAAGGTTGAACTAACATTTTATGTATGAAATAATAATTATTTAATTCAGACACAGTTCATTTGTTGCATCTTTAGGAAAGATTTCTGCTAACTGCTAATTTCCACCGTGACTAGATTCTGTGCTCAGGTTGAGGAGGGGATCATTTAAAGTTTCAACAATGGAAGCATTGTGTGAATAAAATTGATGGTGTCTAATGTACCTTGAAATGTGCCCTAAAGTAGATTTCTATTAGTAGAGCCAGGGACTTGAAAGAAAATAGATCTTAGTTTCAAGTAAATTAGAAATCCCATACCACCTCAATTCATTAGTAAAAAACATATGTTGACTTTTAAGATGGATAATACACAGATACCCAGTGTGAAGCATCTTAATGGCCTCAGGTTGGTGGCATATTAATTATATACCACCATATTACTCTCGATGAACAAGAGCATCTCATGACATGTGATAACAGAAATGTAATAAAACTTTGAATTAGCTCAAAGTCAAAATGATATTGTTAGCTCTTCAGAAGTATCGAAAAAAAGTTACTAATTTTTTAAAAATTCTAAAATTCCAAAATTAAGCTTGCCACAAAAGTGAGAAGCCTAGATCACAATGATCATAATAAACTATGCATTTGAAAATTTTGCACCAAAGGCAATGATGGAAGTTTAACTTTTCAGAATATCCACCTTTAAGTGATTAGTCAATAGTGATGAAGGCATGTGCAATTGCCACCACTAAATCCTTTATAGCTAACTAAATCCTACTTCTAAGATATATCCAGAATCCCAGGACATCTTATCATGCCGACTTGTTCCTACTCTGATGTAAGCTGCTATTCTTTCTCATGAAACTGCTTTCCTTTTTCATGTTAATTAATGAGATATATCCTAATGCATACCCTGCCCTTCCAGTTTTGTCCATATGCCTCCCACATACTAATTTCCATTCATCATAGATGCTAGAGTTATCTTTAAAAACATGTTAGATCCTGTCTCTGTAAAACTCTGCATGTTTTCTTATCCTGTTCAGAGGAAGAAGTCATGCCCAGCGTGGAGCCTTCTTAAGATTCTTTATACCCCTCCCCCGTTCCCTCACCGTCTCCCTCTCTTAAAAAAAAAAAAGGGGGGGAAAAGTCAAAATTTTTTTCTAGCTTCTAGAAGATGACTTGATCTGACCTTGTTACCTCTCTGATTGTTTTTTCTCCTACTCTGCCCTGCTCACTCTGCTCCAGTTTATAGCTTATTTGCTATTCCCTACATGTACCAGGTAATATCTCAAACCAAGGTCTTTTTTCTACCTGTTCCCTGTGCCCAGGGAACTTTTTCCAGATTTCTGTATGGTTAACTCCTTAAAAAACTTCGTGTTTTTCTTTGATGAGACTTACCCTCACTAACCTGTTTTATACAGCAAACTGCTCACCTGTCACACAATGCCACCATTATCTTCTATTTTTGTTAAACTAACCTCTTTTCCCATCTAACATACTATATGGTATACTTAGTTATTATGCATATTGTTTATTGTCTGCCTCTCTGTGCTAGAAAAGGGATAATTGCAGTGGTATTCTGGTAAAATGGCTCTTAAGAAAAAAAGAAAAGGCCTGATCTGAATTGTTTGCATGATTTTCATGGTGTAAATATTCCCACTGTGGCTGATTGCAGTCAATGACTGGCTCACAAACATCTTAAATAATTAACAATCTGTTCTCATAAACTAGGACCTGCCAACTCTAGCCCACCGCTGGATATCTGTGGTTTTTGTCCACGGATATATCCCAAGTGATTACTGCTAGAATCACATCAAGTGGCAGATTTACATATAAGTTTATAAAGCAGTTTAGCACATTATATTCATTTTTGTCTGTATCTTAAAATTAAGTCTAACATAAACCAGAAATAAATCAGTAATTTCTGTCCATTTATATCAGATTGAATATATTCATTACTAATTAAATATTTTAACGAGAATAGAAAAGCAATAGTGAAAATTATTTTAGTTCTTAAATTGTTAAATACTTGCACATTTCTTAATTTTATAAATGACCAACCTTGTATACATTATAGTTTCCATATGGGAAGCGTCTACAGCTCTGCTTTACAAGCTACTGCTTTACTTTACAAACTTCAGTAAAGATAAAGCTTTATTTTCAAATTATTACCCTTTAATATTACTTCAATTATCTTTATTTTTTAAATTTTTTTCAAAATTTTATTTTATTTTTCTTTAAGTAGGCTTCACACCCAGCATGGAGTCCATTGCAGGGCTTGAACTCACAACCCTGAGATGAAGACCTGAGCTGAGAGCAAGAGATAGATGCCTAACTGACTGAGTCACTCAAGTGCCCCCATTTTTCTTCTGTAGGTATAATAATAAATAGTTACTATCATGTATATCTGTCATAATTTTCAAAGCAATGATTAAATCTCATTTCACTTTCTTGGTCTACATATGAAATTAGCTTTTGTTACTGTTTCTTACTGTGGGATTTGGTTTCTTGAAATAACTAGTTTTTTACACAAATTAGAAGTAGGCAAAGTTTATAGATAGATATAAATAGATATAAATATATTGATATATAAAATTAAGATAAATGGGATGCCTATTTTTATTTAAAATAATTAACTAATAATTTCTCTGAGAAAGAAAATGCCACATGATGAATGACAAGGTTAGAAAGAAAAATCCAATATTTGAGAGAAAATACATGTATTTCACATTTTAAAAGTCAATAACTTAAAATTTTAAATAACTTTAGTTTTATACACAAGGGTTTAAAATTTGAAAATTAAAGGTAATATTAAAACATCGAAGACATCCTAAGGTGTGTCACTTTTAATGTGATAGCTTAAAATGAGAAAAAAAAAAAATTAACCAGGACGATTTTCAGATGTATAAAAACATAAAAATGACAAAGAGTTGCTGGGAGCATGAAAGAAATTAAATGGTTTTTCAGATGTGGAGTAAAATTTCAATCTCAAGTGACATTGCAATGTGGGGAAAAAATTCTTCCTTGTTTACTTAAATAACTTGTCAGAACCTTGAAAATTACTTGAATTATGTCCTATTTCCATAACAGACTAGGAATTTCTTTATGTACTTGTGACTTGGAAGTTGCTTAAGAGTCCACTAAACCTTTCATTTATAATAATAAGCATAAGAAAGGCTTAAATTATGCCAAAACCAAATTTGTGGTTGTTGGCAGACAATACTAAATTACTCCATTAAGTGGATCAACATATGTAGAAGATTGACAGAACATTTAGCATCTGCCTTTTCCTGGAAGGTCCAAAGTTTTTAAAAAATCTAATATGCTTCAGAATAACCACGAGGTTCTTATCTACGAACTAACTATCAGATATATATGATTGCATTTGTTTACACACAACAGAAAACCTGTCTATATATTTTATTTCTACTGTTCCTGTTTTATCCTCTTGTTTTCACATTCATTAAAATTATACAGTGCACTCTTGTAATTCCATGATATATTTTAATACCTGAGGGGTGCATATTTCCCTAACTTTAATAATCCATTGTTTTTTTAAATTTTTCCCAAAATAAGGTAGTTACTAACAATATTGGGTTTTCTTCCAGATGGACTTTAGAAACTTTCTCAGATTTTACCAAACAAAAACCTCTTTTAGAGACATCAATTGAGATTTTATTAACAAGGTCACTTGTTAATACTCAGTATTGTTGGAAGGATATCTCTTCATAGTGAGAAAAATAAATTCCTGTTGTTCTGTTATACTGAGCATACTCATATTTGAAGACATTACTTTGTTTTTGTACTTCATTTTAATATATCTAGTGTGTCTTCCCTAATCAGCTGTCATATAGACCTCTCACTATATGTAATTTTCAGTTCTTTTGATAGATGGCTTCCTATCCCACTAGAATTTACCCAAAGGTGCCCAAAGTGATTTTATGTATACCGTATATCCTACATCTTAAATAGATTATCCGAATTTCACAGACCAAATTTTACGGACTTCTGGTCTTCCCTTTAGGTAATACGTAAAATGACTATGTTTGAGTGTTTTTTTGTGGTCCTGTGAAGATAACAGTCTACATGTACATATATAATAAAATAACAGACAAATCAAGTGACAAAAACACGGAAAGAACAAGCATAAATTTCTGTAGATTATGTGTTATAATAATAACAAACGGTATTATGGAAATTATTTAAGTATGTTATCTTTTATCTTTCTCACAATTTTTATAATTTTAGGAATGGTAGATATGCATGGGAGGTATTCACAATTTTTATAATTTTAGGAGTCCTATATTTTTTAACTAATTTAAGAATTAAATTGGCAAGGAATCAAAAGATACTAGTAACTCCATTAATCCAAAATATAAAAATTATGATATAATATGATAGGAAACTTAGCTTACCTACCCAGTATTTAAAACTGGAGCTTACCCCAGGCACCTGGACAGCTCAGTTAGTTAAGTATCTGGCTCTTGATCTCAGCTCAGGTCTTGATCTGAGGGTCATGAGTTCAAGCCCCGTTCGTTAAAAAACAAACAAACAAAACAAAAGAAAAACTGGAGCTTACCTGATACACATATGTGTTTTCAGGGGGGAAAAAAACAAATAATCACAGCCAGTTTCTCAAACCTGTTGTGAACAGACCAGAGAGTGATCCCTTTCTCCCAACCACAGAAAAACAATGGGACAGTTTGGTTGCTTCCAAGTTTTATTATAAATAAAGCTGCTATAAACTTATCCAAGTTTTTTGTGGCCATACGTTTTTAACTCCTTTAGATATATATACCAAGAAGCACAATTGCTGGATTGTATGATAACAGTGTGTTTAGTTCTATAAGAAACCACCAAACTGTTTTCCATCTGCTGTTCCCACCAGCAATGGATTTGAATTCCTGTTGTTCCACATCCTAGTTAGCATTTGGTATTGTCTGTATTCTGGATTTTGACCATTAATATAGATGTGTAGTGGTATCTCATTGTGTTGTGTTGAGGTTTTTTTTGTCTCTGCCAGACTTTATTTTTTTTTATTTAAATTCAGTTAGCCAACATATAGTACATCGGTAGTTTTTGATGTAGTGTTCAATGATTCATTAGTTGCGTATAACACCCAGTGCTTATCACATCAAGTGTCTCCTTAATGCCCATCACCCGGTTACCCCATCCCCCACCTCCTCCCTTTCTGCAACCCTCAGTTTTTCCCAGAGTCAAGAGTCTCTCATGGTTTGTCTTCTTCTCATTTCTTCCCATTCAGTTTTCCTCCCTTCCCTATGGTCCTCTGCATTATTCCTTATGTTCCACATATGAGTGAAACCATATGATAATTGTCTTTCTCTGATTGACTTATTTCACTTAGCATAATCCCCTCCAGTTCCATCCATGTCGGTGCAAATGGTGGGTATCCATCCTCTCTGATGGCTGAGTAATATTCCATTGTATATATGAACCACATCTTAATTTACATTTCCCTGATGACATGTGTCATGAATCATTTTTTCTCAAAAAAGTCCCCCTTTATTTATAACATTTTTCCACTTAGATTAATTTTAAGTGGAAACCAATTGATTTAATAATTAATTAAATTAATTAATTTAATAAGAATTAAAAACTCATATTCTCACCATCCAGATTGATAACAGAATTCTGCAGTCTCTAACATCCTTTGTACTTTTAGCAATTGTGGTGCTTTCTCTCAACAAAACTATCCTTTATGTCCTTCTTGCCATCCACAAAACCACAAACCATGTTGTATTTGTCATCGAATTGGGTTTTCTTGGTTTTACATCATATGTATTTATTGTTAAAATACCATATTTTCATGTATTGACTATATTTGAACATTTTGTAAATGGCAACTGTTTTTTATTTTTTCTACTTAATTTTAATTTTCTTGGAATTCATCTATGTGGACATATGTAGTTACAGTTCATTAGTTTTTTTATTATTATATGCAATTTGATTGTATGAACAAAACACCATTTCTTTATTCATTAACCTATTGTTGAATATTTACCATCCCCAGCCCAAAGGATTTTGCTACTAAAACATTGTAATTAAGAGTTTTTACAGATGCAATAATCTCTTGGGAAATGCTTTACAAGATTGACACTGCGGCTAATTTGTGGATTAGTAAATCAATTTAATGGTCTTAAACATCACTTAAAACAGTAAAATGGAACAGAGGAAATAAAACATAATAAGACAGAAACTACAAGAATGAAATGTCAGTAGTAAGGTTTACTCACTTACTGAACTTTGTTTTAGCTGTGTCTGTGTGTGTGACCTGGAAAATAATTTCTTTCTTTGAGTCAGTAGTCAAACACTCTGAGTTATCACCGCTCTAATGTATAGATCTAGGAGTGAATTGCCTTGGTCATTGAGTCAGAATTTTTTCGACTATACTACATTTTTTATTATGTGTATTTAACAACTCACTAAAAATATATACAAATTCTGATTAATTCATAGTTTCTTCAATACTTAATATTGGTGAACTTTTATTGCCACACCAATAGGTTTAAATATTATTTTACTGTATTTTCAGTTTGTACTACTCCTTACTAAGAAAGCTGGACCTATATTTGCATGCTTATTGCCAATTTCCCCTCTTGTGAAATGCACTTACATGTATTTACAAAAAACATTATTCAACCAGTTTTCTTTGTTTCTGTTATTTTGTCTATCTTTTTTTTAAATTTTTAGACATTCTTTAAATACTCAGACACCCTTAGGTAGCTTAGGTAGCTTTTACTATATTATATATGCTGTAAATATCTACTCCGAAGTTTAGATTTTTCACTTTCTTCATAATTCCATGTGACAGACATATATAACTAATTAAATGTAGTCGAATTTTTAACAATCTCCCCTTATGGTCAGTGCATTTTTCATATTTAAGATATTGTTATATCATATCTCCATAAACATTTATGTATATTTTAAATAGTTTAACTTTTTTCCCTTTACATTTATTCTTTAATGCATTCTGGATTAATTTTTCTACATGGTACAGTTTAAGCCTCATGTCTTACTATTTTTTCCAAAAACTTCAAAAATCATTAAATGAAGAATTTGTCTTTCCCCAGGTTGCAAGTCAAGCTCTGCCAGTAATTATTTTCTATATGTGGATCTCTTTAATAGTTAAAATATGTTCCTGCTTTTAATCATTTGCCATATCATCTCTTTTCCCTTGCCCACTCTCTTAATTATTGTAGTGATATACCAAGTACTAATATCTGGTACTGGTACTTAACCTGAAGATTTTTTTTAAAGTTCCATTCAGCTTTATTTTGTTTTTGTTATTCATTTCTTTGTTAATTTCCTGTACCCAAATTACATGGCTTCTATGATATCAATTTATATTATTTTATTTTGCTTCAGTCAAATGTGTGGGATATTTCCAATATTTTGGTCTTTATCTGACACAACAGAAAGAATAGTTATCCTAAAATAGTTTCCTCAATATTCTTAGAAATTCAATGATATTGTTATAGAATTGTATGGTGACAGATGGTAGCTACACTTGTGAGCATAGCATAATCTATAGAGATGTTGAATCACTATGTTGTACACCTGAGACTAATGTAACATTGGGTGTCAACTATACTAAAAAAATCCTATAACTTCCAGATAAAGAAAAAGAAAACTTTCTTTAAATGCTAACTTGTTATATTCTGAGCACTTAATCTAAATAAGTTAGTTAATTTTTGTGAATTTAGTTTGCTCATACAAGTTAGATTAATATAGATTACAATGCCATTTGGTTGTTTGGTATTAAAATTAGCTAATACATGTCTGATGCCCAGTCTACTCTACTAGCAGCGTTGGCCATGATTCTGGTTAACAACAACTTCACTGTCCACATTCAGTTTCATCCAGCTCCAAATTTTCTTAGCTTTTATGAAGATGGTTTTTTAATTTTAATTTTTAATTAAAATTTAAATTGTAGGTAATTAACATACAGTGCAATATTGGTTTCTGGAGTAGAATTCAGTGATTCATTACTTTGATACAACACCCAGTGCTCATCATAACAAGTACCCTCCTTAATACCCATCACCCATCTAGCCCATCCCCACCCACTTCTCTCCATCAACGCTCAGTTTGTTCTCTATCATCAAGAGTCTCTTATGGCTTGTTTCCCTATGTCCTTTTCTTCTTTTCCCTCTTCCCATATGTTCATCTGTTTTCTTTCTTAAATTCCACATATGGGTGAAATCATAAGGTATTTGTCTTTTCTCTGACTGACTTACTCCACTTAGCATAATACTCTCTAGCTCCATCCAAGTCATTGAAAATGGCAAGATTTCCTTCTTTGTGATGGCTGAGTAACATTCCATTGTATGTATATGCCGCATCTTCTTCATCCATTCATCAGTTGATGGACATTGTGAAGCTATAAGACAGGAAGCAGCACAGCATGTAGGGTAACAGCATGACTAGAACAGAAAAGTCCCATAACTCCCAAGTACAAATTCTCATGACTCAGTCATTCTGTATTGCCTGCAGGGTCACTGCAGATGACACCGAGTTGTGAAACAACTTCACATCAGACAAGCAGTCATCACTGGAGTAATCACTTCAACTTTTCTCTCAGGAGTATGTAACTAGCCAGACATGCAACCCCGTAGAATATGTACCAGTTCCCATTCTCCAGTACAACTATAACTCAGTAAATACCAACTAGTCATTACCTAATTATCTAGGAGATATAGGTGTTTGGTCTGATGTATAAATCTTGGCCAGATTGTCAACCATGTTGGATCTAGTATAGGTAAATTCTTAACAATTTCTTGAGCTATTGTTTCAAAGAGAATGTAGAGTATCAATTTCTTAGACATCATCTCTGACTGAAGGATAAGGCACAGAGCCCGTTGTTAATCATTTTCCTTCCACATTCAACTGCCAGCTGAGTGTTTACATGCAGAAATCTTAATAATGTTATCATTAATAATGTAATTTAGTAGTTTTGTGTATTTTCTGTTTGAAATGTAAAGTGTGAAATAAAAGCAATATGATGTTTTTATCATAAAGCAATTGAGAAATTGTATTCCTAGCAGTATGGTGGAAAAGATCTGAAGACAATTCTAATATGAATAGCTCCTGGCTAAATTGAGATAAACAGTATTTTATTGCATTGCTAAGTTCACAGTAAAGGAGAGATCAAGGGTCCTCATAAAGGAAGAAAGGAAGGAAACAGGGAAAAGAAGGAAGAAACAACAACAACAAAAAAAAGCAAGAAAGAAGAAGGGGGAAAAGAAAGAGAAGGGAAGAAATAGTGAGTGGCACCAAGAATAATGGAACTCTTGCAACAAATGTTTTCAGTTCTGTGGGATCAGGAGACTGACCGTTTGAAAACATCACAAGTGAGAGAAACTAAATTTGAGTTTTCTATATTAAGACTAGAACTGTGAAGGGAACTAGATTTGTCTCGGCTCATTAGCACAGTGTGGTTCCTACTTAAATGATATTTTAAATCCTTCCTATTTGGGGTTAAGATTTCTCCAGTTTAGACCCTCAGAATACACACAGGTTAAATTCAACAAAATAAAACAAGAAAAAGAGCCACCATGAGTAAGAGTCAGAAAAAAATACAGAAGATATTTAGATCACCAAGGATTTTAAATATCTGAAATTTTAATTTATAATATTAAATGAGTATGTTTAATATGTTTAAAGAAATAAAAGAAGAAATATAAGTAATGGAGTAACAATTTGTCATTAAAAATAAGAAGGATGATTTGAACCCCAACATAAAACAGTAAGAAATGGATTATATAATCATGGAAAATAAGGATTAACTGATGAGATTAAAATAAGACTGTAAATACCTGATGATACCATGCAGATATCTGCAATGCACCACAGAAAGATAAAGAGATTAAAAATATTAAGGTGATATCAAAAGACATGGAAAAGAGATGAGAAGATCTAATTACATCAAAGAAATGAAAATCAAAATCCAAAACTTTTGTAAGAAGGGAGGATATCTTTATGTCTATGGAATTAGAGATTTTCTTAAAAAGATACAAAAAAGCTAACTTGTAAAAATTTCTTTTATTCAAAGGACATAAAAAAAGGAAGTGAAAAGACAAACTATAAAATGGGAGAAATTATTTGAAATAAATGCATTTTCAATGAGATTATGTCCTGAGAGTATAAGAAACTCCAACAAATTCATATGTAATAGAAAAATAATTTATTGGAGAATTTAACAAAATCATGTTAACAAATAGCTCACAAAAAATAAAATAAGAAGTAACAATAGACTGGGTGCCTGGGTGGCTCAGTCTGTTAAGCAGCTGCCTTTGGCTCAGGTCATGATTGCAGGATCCCAAGAGTGAGCCCCACACCAGGGTTCCTGCTCAGTAGGAAGTCTGCTTCTCTCTCTCCCTCTGCTGCTCCCCCTGCTTGTCCTCTCTCACTCACGCTCTCACTCTCTCTCTCAAATAAGTAAATAAATCTTAGGAAAAAAAAGAAGCAACAATAGACAAAGTATTCAACCTCATCAATAATTAAGGAAGTGTAAACTAAGACTATAATAGGATACCAGTTTAAATCCATTAGATTGGCAATAACTGGTAAGACATCAATGTCATGACTAGGCATACAGATGAGTACTTCTGGTATACTTGTATTGGAATCAATTCTGAAAACAATATAGTATCACTGCTTAAAATTGAAAATGTGCTGATTCCCCCACTTAGTGATTTAATTTCAGTATATACCCTAGGGAAATTTATAAACATGGATCAGGAGACATTTTAAGAATGTACCTGGCTACCTTGCTTATACTACCAAACAAACAACAACAACAAAAAATGAAAAAGAAAAGTGGAAACAGCTCAAAGGTTTATCAACACAGAAAGTGGATTAGAAATAAAATGAGTATCCTCCTTCAAGGGGGATTCTACAAAATTAAATATTAGAGATCCACATCTACATAAAACATCATAGATAAATAATAGACATTTAATGTTGATAAAAAAGCTAGTCACATAGGACAATTTAGACTTAGATATCAATTTCTAAGTCTCAAAAAATAAAAGAAAAACTACATTTTGTTTTGGATTCACATATACATTGTTTGTCATTGAGGTGCAGACAGAAGCACAGAAACATCTCTATAGGAGGTAGAGAAAGATTAATATGGGAAATTAAAAGCTTCCAGAATCCCTTGAAGTGGGGGGTTGCAAAGGGCAGGGAAAATTGCATTGACTTCAGAATATCAGGAGGCTGCAGAAATCTCAGGAAAATACTTAGCAATCTCATTGGCTGTTAGCCATATCAAATAGATGATTTATATTAAAATACATATACGCAGTTAAAAATCCTCCTCTTTGGAGATTGATGGGGTTTCCTTCTGTCTTCTAAATATTACATGCTTCTCAATATCAAAGTCTAACCCAAAAGGCTGTTGACAGTTGTGTCAAGAAACATAGATCTAGGTTTCTTTCTGATGAGACAGGCAACATATGGGAAGATACAGTTGATGCTGTATTGTAAAAAGATAATCTGGCACAATGGCAAATGTATGTTCTTTTTAGTTAAAGCAATGATAGATACAAAATTCAGGATATTTGTTATGTCTGGGTAACAGAGGGATAGGGAATTGGAGGAATTCACATATGCAGTCATAGGCATTGGTCAAGCTCTAGTACTTGAGTCCAGGGGTGGAAGTTTACCTCTATCTATGCTTCAGAACTTTCATCTTCATCCTGTATCCACTTTAACAAATAAAATGTTCATTATAAAATTTGAAAGATCGGAAGAGTATTTTATTTAAATACTCAAAATCCAAGCTATGTATCACAAGTACATGGATTTAATTTACTTCAGTGAAAATGTTTATAAGTTGCATCAGCACATATCTTAACAACATAAATGTTTTGATATATTATATATGAGTATATTAAGTAAGTACTATTTTAAAAATAACCTATTCTAATTCAGAGTTGCCCAAACAAATCACATTTGTTTTTACTCTGTTAAGATATATTAATAATTCTATTTTCCTTATCTGACTGAGTTTTTTTGAGGGGAAGAGAAACTGATTGTTCCTAGAAATAAAGATTGTTCTTGGAAAAATCCCAGGGGCGCCGGGGTGGCTCAGGTTTTAAGCGTCTGCCTTCGGCTCAGGTCATGATCCCAGGGTCCTGGGATCAAGCCCCGCATGGGGCTCCCTGCTCCGCGGGAAGCCTGCTTCTCTCTCTCCCACTCCCCCTGCTTGTGTTCCCTCTCTCGCTGTGTCTCTCTCTGTCAAACAAATAAAATCTTAAAAAAAAAAAAGAAAAATCCCAGAAAATAGCAGTTAGAAAATTTACTACACAGATTCAGGCATTAATCAAATTTTTAACAATAATATTACTTGTGAATAGTACAAATATCAAGTTTTCTTCTAGCCTATGTAAGATACCTCTTTTCTCCCTTCAAACCAGGAGCCATAGAACATAGTTTTGCCACATTGCTATTCCAAAATTGCCTAGGAATTAAAAAAAAAGTATTTCCCTAAACCAGACAAAATTTCTATTTTATAAAATAATGTTAAAGAATATATAAAAGGACACCTAAAGGACTAAAGTGAGGCTTATTATAAAACTAATCAAAGCAAATAATAATTATAGTAATTATCTTAATAAACAACTTCTAGTTTTAAAAATAATTATTTTAATGAACCCAAAGGGGAAATAAAAACCAAATGTGAGATCATTTTAAGATAATCAGACATTGATAGACAAATTGTCATTGTTTCTAAACGGAAAGAAACTTTATTTCAAACTCACAGTAGTCCTGGTTCTCTCTGCTCTTATATCAGGTAAACTAGTAGTATATATATGTACATATATGAGCTATTTAATATATACTTTTTCATTAAAATGGCATCTGGAAGAAAAGGATTTTCACTAGACAAGAAAAAAATATTCTAAGTTCAATTCATACATTTTAAAAGATAAAAGATACATGCCGAATATAGGTATATATACTGAATATATGAATATACATGTATACACACATATACATAGTTTACTTACCTGAAAAAGGTAATACACCATTTATCTTTTGAAAAAGGACAAATTCTATAGTGTAAAAGAAAAAAAGAATAAATGATTTGGTAGAACACCAGCTACCGCACAGCTGTTCTCTGTTCCTTTCTCATGCTGAGTCCTTTTCATTTGCCGAACAAATAGCCAGTTGCTGGTGGAGTGAGTAGAGCTATTCAGCTGTACCAGCTACTCCCACCTGCCGCAACTAATTAAATGTGATTATAAGGTAGTGAAGAGGTGGCAACATTATCATAACCACCTGAAATTCTTGGTTTGAGAGAGTGCCCAGAATCCCAGGGCATTCAACCAACAAAGACTAATTATTAAACTCCTGAGGAAGGTCTCCGAAGTCATTTATTTAGACCAGTGGTTTTTTGGCTGCTTATAACATCGGGTAAACTAGTGAATCAATATATTTAATCTGATATCAGATAATACAAATCATCATGGAAGTCAAATCAACTGCTATAATCCAGCCGATTAGATTTCATTTCTTTCCATAAAAGGATTTCATTTATCCAGAAAGATAGAACATATGCTATTTAAAGTAGAAATTAGTCTCCCAAAATGATCTGCATTATAAGGTTTATCCAAAATTTTTGCTGTCTCACAAAGCAGTTGTAAATGAGTAAGGGTATCGATAAGCCCTAGTTGGTACAAAGAAAGTTGTTAATCCCTCTATATGTAAAGCAGAGCACACTGAAACCAATGCAATCAATTACTTTATCAACATTACCTGATGTGACTTATTGTCACTGAAAATAGAGTCCGCAGAGAAATATAAAATGGAAATACTTCAGAAATGACAATTAGGCTTGCAGTCTTCCAATCAATTTTCTCCCTCTGTGTGTGGAACTGTCATTAATACTTGTAATGTCTGAGTGTGGGATTGCCAATGCAACATTAAAGAATATAAATGTATAAAAATATAAGGGTATTAAGGAAATTATTTTTCTAAATTTAGGCAAAAAGTGGGAGCAAAGCGTTCTTTTAAATCTAAATTGTGGGCTATTACTTATATTGAGAAGGCTATAGTCCTTTTTAAACAAATCACTTGGCAGTTTTATATCAATTCTAGATTCAAGTCCTTTATGAGATATATGACCTGCAAATATTTTTTTTCATTCTGTTGTCTTTTCATTCTTTCTACAGTGTCTTTTACTTAAAAAAAATTATCATTTTTTTAGAGGGGGGGAGCGGCAGAAGGAGAGGAAGAGAGAGAATCTTAAAGCAGGCTGCACGCCCAGCACCACGGAGCCTGATGTGGGCTTGATCCCACAACCCTGAGATCATGACCTGAGACAAAATCCAGAGTTGAAGGCTTAACCAACTGAGCCACCTAGGCGCCCTTTTTTACAGTGTCTTTTAAAGAATAGAAGGTTTTAATCTTCATAAAGACTAAATTGTTCTTTTAAGTATCAGATCTTATGTATCATATCTAAAAAAACATTTTCCAAACGCAAGGTGATAGATTACTCCTATAAATATTATAGTTTTAAGTTTTACATTTAGATTTGTGATCTAAGTTAAATTTGTATATGGTATGAAGTATGTATCAAGGTATTTTTTTTTTTTTGTAAATGGATATCTGATCATTCCAGTACAATTTCTTGAAAAAAACTATACTTTCCTCACTTATGTTGCATTGCACGTGTGTCACAAATCAGTCATTTATATACTTTTGGGTATATTTCTGGATTTTATTCTGTTCAATCATCAATTTATCTGTCTTTATGACAATTCCATAATAAAATGATTACTGGAGCTTTAAATAGTCTTAAAACAAGACAGTGTTAAGTCCTCCAATTTTATTCTTTCTCAAAGTTTTGGCTCATGTAGCTTCTCTAGAAGAAATCTAGAATTAGTTTTACAATTTTTACAAAATTGTGTAGATACTTGAATTGGGATTTTGTTGAATCTATGGATCAGTTGGGAGAGAACTGGTATGTAAACTATATGTAGTCCTTTGATCCATGCACATTGTATAGCTCATTAATTCAGATCTTTAATTTCTCATAGAAACACTTATTTTTAGTGTTGTTTATACACTTGTTGTATAAACAAGTTGTTTCAACAACAACGTTGTTATACACTTTGTATAAAGTAATTGTACATCTTTGTCATATTTACTACTGTCTTATTTTTCAGTATTATTGCAATAAGTATTGTTTTATTAATTTCAATTTCTTGTTTTTTATAAGTAAAAAGATTAACCTTTTATCCCACACATTTCTAAAGTCACTAGTTAGTTCTGGTAGTTTGTTTTTGTTTTTTGCATATCTCATTAGATTTTCTACATAAAATATATTTGAATAAGACATGTTTAGTACTTTTTCCCAAACTGAATGACTTTTATTTTTTCTTATTGCAGTAGAAAGAGCTTTCACTATCACTTTGAATATACATGTTCCTCTTGTTCTTGATCTTAGGTGGAAATCAACTAGGCTTTCATCATTAAGTGTGATGTTAACTGTAGCTTTATCATACATGACAAACTTCCATTTTAGTCTTAATTTGCTGAGAGTTTTCATCAAGAATCATTGCTAGAGTCTATAAAATGTTTTTCTGCATCTATTGAGAGGATTAAGTATTTTTTCTCTTTTTTAGGTTGTTAATGGTAAATTACATTGGCTTATTCTTTTTTAAATTTTATTTTATTATGTTATATTAATCATCATATATTACACCATTAGTTTTTGATGTAGTGTTCCATGATTCATTGTTTGCGTATAACACCCAGTGCTCCATTCAATACTTTAATTGATTCAATACTTTAATACCCATCACCAGGCTAACCCAAACTTCCACCCCCCTCCCCTCGAGAACCCTCAGTTTGTTTCTCAGAGTCCATAGTCTCTCATGGTTCGTCTCCCCCTCCTATTTCCCCCTCTTCATTTTTTCCTTCCTACTACCTTTTTTTTTTTTTTTTAACATATAATGTATTATTGTTTCACAGGTACAGGTCTGTGATTCATCAGTCTTACACAATTCACAGCACTCACCAAAGCACATACCCTCCCCAATGTCCATCACCCAGCCACCCCATCCCTCCCACCCTTCACCACTCCAGCAACCTTCAGTTTGTTTCCTGAGATTATGAATTCCTCATATCAGTGAGATCATATGATACATGTCTTTCTCTGATTGACTTATTTCACTTAGCATAATACCCTCTAGTTCCATCCATGTCATTGCAAATGGCAAGATTTCAGGTTTTTTGATGGCTGCATAATATTCCATTGTGTGTGTGTGTGTGTGTGTGTGTGTGTGTGTATCTATATCTATCTATCTATCTATCTATCTATCTATCTATCTATCTATATACATATATATATTTTATATATATATATACACCACATCTTTTTTATCCATTCATCTGTTCATGGACATCTTGGCTCTTTCCATAGTTTGGCTATTGTGGACATTGCTGCTATAAACATTGGGGTGCAATGATCACTACATTTGTATCCTTGGGGTAAATACCCAGTAGTGCAATTGCTGGGTCTTAGGGTAGCTCTATTTTCAACCTTTTGAGGAACTTCCATACTGTTTTCCAGAGTGGCTGCTCCAGATTTCATTCCCACCAACAGTGTAGGAGGATTCCCCTTTCTCCACATCCTTGCCAGCATCTGTCATTTCCTGACTTGCTAATTTTAGCCATTCTGACTGGTGTGAGGAGGTATCTCATTGAGGTTTTGATTTGGATTTCCCTGATGCCGAGCGATGTTGAGCACTTTTCATGTGTCTGTTGGCCATTTGGATGTCTTCTTTAGAAAAATGTCTGTTCATGACTTCTGCCCATTTCTTGATTGGATCATTTGTTCTTTGGGTGTTGAGTTTGATAAGTTCTTTACAGATTTTGGATACTAGCCCTTTATCCGATATGTCATTTGCAAATATCTTCTCCCATTCTGTCAGTTGTCTTTTGGTTTTGTTGACTGTTTCCTTTGCTGTGCAAAAGGTTTTTATCTTGATGAAGTCCCAGTAGTTCATTTTTGCCCTTGCTTCCCTTGCCTTTGGCAGTGTTTCTAAGAAGTTGCTGTGGCTGAGGTCGAAGAGGTTGCTGCCTGTGTTCTCCTTTAGGATTTTGATGGACTCCTGTCTCACATTTAGGTCTTTCAACCATTTGGAGTCTATTTTTGTGTGTGGTGTAAGAAAATGGTCCAGTTTCATTCTTCTGCATGTGGCTGTCCAATTTTCCCAACACCATTTGTTGAAGAGACTGTCTTTTTTCCATTGGACATTCTTTCCCGCTTAATCACTTTTTTTTTAAAGACTTAATTTATTTGTAAGAGAGAGAACACGAGAGAGAGTGAGTGAGCATGAGTGGGGTGGGGAGGAGGGCAGAAGGAGAGGGAGAAGCAGGCTCCCCACTGAGCAGGGAGCCCAACATGAGGCTGATCTCAGGACCCTGGGATCATGACCTGAGCCCAAGGCAGATGCTTAACTGAGTGAGCCACCAAGCACCCATATAAAATCATTTTTAAAAGTTGTTTAGCGATATACACTAATGTTGAGCATATACATAATATGTGATTCAGCGATTTCAAACTCACACCCAACAGAATTGTATAAATCTGTCAAAAGACATATACAAGAAAGTTAATATCATCATCTTTTTGCAATGGCCAAAACAATAGAAACAAGAATATATTAATCAATTGAGATAAAGTCAATACACAGCAATAAAAAATAAATGAACCACTGTACCTACAATATTATGTATGAATCTCAAAGACATCAATTAAAGGAGATTAGATATAAAATACACATATGATTTCTTGTATATAAACATTTTTTAACTCTAAGTTATATTATTCAAGTAGTATGTTTTCTTTTCTTTTCAGTTTTCAATGCAGTGTTATTGCATAACAGGGTAGTGTATCTGTGGGGAAGGAGGGAAAGGATAACGACTGGAAGGAGAAGGAGGGGT
The DNA here is from genome assembly GCF_003265705.2 of Callorhinus ursinus. NCBI lineage: Eukaryota > Metazoa > Chordata > Mammalia > Carnivora > Otariidae > Callorhinus > Callorhinus ursinus. Next base: position 34,913,398 of record NW_027397063.1, on the reverse strand, counting down.
GCCTGTGGCTGTTGGTTACATTAAAACTTTCTTTTTCCTGTATTGTGCTTTGCAGTAAAAACAAAAGAGATTTTTCTCTTCTGTTGTACAGTCATATAATCTGAAAGAAAACTATTTTTCAGAATGTTTATTAAATACTGAGTAGTTACAATATAAAATTAGTTCTGAGTGAGAGAATTTATTTCAGTGAGAATCAGTAAACTATGATTCATAACACAGTTCCCTAATTTTCAAGGTAGATTAAAATTCTTGTTGGCTCTGGTAAAAGATAAGAGCATTTTCAGGGAAGAAAATGATGAAAGAAAATCAGAGATACACTTGACCTCCATTATATTTTATTTTATTTACAGTCTACCTAAAAAAAAATGTTGATCTCAAAAAAAAAAAAAACTGCAAAAAACTGCAAAATACCAAGCCTGAGCTTTTTAATTGGAGCCCAAATTTGGCAAAATAAGTGATCAGATAGAAAAATCAATGATGACTACAAACATGCTAGAGCAAAATATTATTTATAAGTTAATTTAGAGGTAAGAACTGAAAGCTTATGTTAAATCATATTTTAAAAGTTACAATTTATTTTATGGAGAATTCCACAAACATTATTAAGAAGGATAGAAGGAAATGTTTTCTGCATAACATGTTAATTTATTGGTAACTGGTATCATATCCTATACTATATTTAGTAGGATGTATAATATGTACCACCAGAAACATAAAAATATTACAGAAATGAATTTTTAAAAGCAAATACATAGTCAGCTACATGGGCCCACAAATAACTTTATAGAAAGATAATCATACCAGGGGCGCCTGAGTGGCTCAGTTGGTTAAGCGACTGCCTTCGGCTCAGGTCATGATCCTGGAGTCCCGGGATCGAATCCCACATCGGGCTTCCTGCTCAGCAGGGAGTCTGCTTCTCCCTCTGACCCTCTTCCCTCTCGTGCTTTCTATCTCTCGTTCTCTCTCTCTCTCAAATAAATAAAATCTTTAAAACAAAAAAAAAGAAAGATAATCATACCATAATGACTCTACTTTTAATAATTATTCTTATCACTATAGGACATCCTACAATCCTTCTATGACTTACTTATTATTGGATTAAAATAACTACCTTAATGTACAAGATGTCATGTTTCACCAATACTTATATAAAAATGGAAATCTATGTAGGTGACTATCACATACTTATGATTGTATAAATGTTATGCTGTTTGATACTGTATAATGATATAGGAACAAAAATGAGGTGAAGGTGCATTAGATAATTTTGAAATTTAGATAATTTTAACTAGAATTTAAATTTTTCATGCAAGAAAGAGAAACAGACATTTGTAGAATTATTTCTCATTAGCTCTTTGTTGATAGTATTCGATGTGACATGTTTTTTGCACCTTGGAAATCTCATACAGCTCAAGTGTCCTTGAACATACTAATAGCAAGAACATACCTATTAAAATAAATAAATAAATAATTTTCAAGTGCCACTTAACTATATATATATTATATATATATATATATATTTTTTTTTTTGGTCAAAGCAATTTATAAAACAAACCCATTAAAACAAAACAATGTGTGCTGCTTTTCAATGTACATTGTAATGGCATTTGATTTATAGTTTTCAGAAAGAAGTGAATGCCTTAAGACAAAGTTTTGCCAGTTAAGAAATGCTTATGCTACACTTGTACTTTGCAAAGCATAGAGTTTTAATTACTTAGCATGGATTTGAAGTGGGTCAACTGAAAAATGTGGTCATTTGATGGTGATTACAAAATTTCCCTGTGAATTTCTGAAAATTAGTTGTCTTTAAGGTAATCAATGGTGGATCTAAAACTTCAGAAAGGTCTCTAAGGGATAGAAAATAATGTCTATATCCTATCAATAAGAAGCCTGCACTTATGAGGAAAACATCATATGTTCCAATGAAACAAGTAGGAATACGGTATGTCTGAATGTCATCATGTAAAGTCATTTGGAGAAATTAGCAAGGAACTGGTTCAGAGTATAGACAATTGAAAGAGACGGGGGTTGGGGGGTGGCCTATCCAGCAATGCCAGGTAAAATAGAAAGAATGCCATTGTTGAGTTAATTTTTTACTCTTTTCAGATTAGTTCATACTATTCTGAGTTATCCTAGTTCACTCAAGTTTTCTAATTATGTTCACAGGAGGAAAGAAGCTAAAATGCTAATTTATGATGGTGTGACACTTTTTCAAAAGTCTAACAGGTCATAGTGTACAGAAAATTAAAATAAAATTTCCTTTGCCCTGTGTTAAAATTCTTGTTCATATGATCTGACATTAAGAAATGAAAGTAAAACCTTTTGGGAGGAAAAATTAATTACACATTTCTTCCTACTCCTTTCCTGTCAGATATCTTCCTATTATCACATACGTTATTAGTTTTTAGACATTTTATGAGAAATTTGCTATCACTATTTCTTCTAGTAAGATGGCCTCTGGATACCATGTTTAACTCATAAACACTCTAGACTTTCACTTTTGGGTCTTTTTGGGATAATTTACCCACTGGGAACAAGTATAGCTGGATAAAATAGTTGAAATATTTTTGAAGGTATCTGAGAACTTGTGTGACAGAATTTGAGAGATCATGATCCTTGAAGAAAGGAAAGTTCATGGAAATAAACTCAAACATTGTATATACAAGTACCCCCTTGGGTAATTTGGCAACTCTAATGTGGAATGGGTAATATAGAGAAAAGCACACTGTTTTTCTTTTACTCTCACACTCCACATCTGACACTAGATGTGTGTGTGTGTGTGTGTGTGTGTGTGTGTGTGTGTTTTCCCACACTGACCAATTCTGCAGCACCATCTGGGTATCCTATAATTCAGCTCAATTCTGACACTAACCAGAGTTAGTTCAGACCCAAGAGTTAAAGGCTCAGTCCCACAAGACTGCCATTCCCACTTCAGATCCAACTGCAAGTAATGGGTCCCTAGGCTACCCACAACTTCTGTCCCACTTGGTTACTAGTCAGAGGTTCCTACAACCTCCTCCTCAGGCTCACAGAACCAAGCAGAGCAGTTTACTTACAATTTCCATTTTGTTACAAAGGATATGATTAAAAAAATACAGGTGAAAAACCAAATGAAGAGATACTTAGGGTGAGATCTGGAAAGATCCCAAACACAGGAGCTTCTGTCCCTGTGGATTTGGGGTGCATTACTGTCCCAGAAGCTCTCTGAACACCATACCTTAGGATTTTTATGGAGGCTTCACCATGTAGGCATGATGGATTATTAATTCATTTTCTAGCCTCTCTTCCCTCTCTGGAGGATGAGGTAGGGCTGATAGTTACAAGCTAGTTGTGGCTTGATCTTTCTAGTTACCAGCCTCATTCAATCATTGCCTCATTGAAACAAAAGACATTCCCATCACCCAAGAAAGTCCAAGGGTTTTAGAAGGTCCATGTCTGGAACCAGGTCAAAGATGAAATGTTAGCAGAAACCAGAGACAGGGACTATATGTCTCTATAGATTTCTTATTATTTCATGGACATGAAGACTACTTGGAGGCAGACAGGACTTGCAGGGTCAAGATCCTAGTAAACAGGAGGTACAGACAATTAAGCCCAATTCTGTGCATTGATTTTCTTCACAAATATTTGTGATTCCTAAGCTGTTCATGACGAAAGCCTAAGAAGACCAACAGAAAGTGACAGAAAACCCGAGTGGAGCTTTTGCTATTCTTATACTGTGGGAGAAATTAATGGACAAGTGAAGAAATGGCCCTAGTAAAATTCACAGGCTCTCAGTTGGGACCTCTCAAGATCTACACCCTGCAATTAAACTAAAATCAGGTGTAGAACAAGCCATATAATCGTTGACACCTTGACTCAAGTTATCTTAGTTCCTGAATGATTGAGATCTCTTCCTACTGTAGCTGCTGACAAAGAACAGGATGAGAGAGAAAAGCACAGCAATCATCCAGAGCTTCTGTGATCGTTGTAGAATATTTGGCATTCAATAAAAAAGGACTAGGTATACTAAGGAAAAGAACCAGGAAAAAATAAGACAACAGAAATAGATCCATGGGAGGATCCACATGGTGGAAATATTAAACACTGACTTCAAAATTTGTAAATGGCAATGGCATATTTCGTTTGTTTTTAGCTTAGACATAAAATGTTATGAAAGTAAGCATAGTATATACCAGAAACCAGGAAAATAGATCTATACACTTGGTATGTGGAAGTAAAAAGGGAAAGGTATAAAAGGCAACAATGGAGATTATCCCTCAATTTTATGCCTTTTTTTCAAGGTAATCTCATGATCAGCTTGCTTCCCCTTACAACAAATACACCTGCACAAGGAGGGGATGTGGTAGAGGTAAGCCCTCTGGAAGTACAACAAATCTCCATAGGGCCTGCATCTTCAGTATCTTGGCTTGTTTAATCAGGGGTCAGACTGACACTCAGAGAATTACCTTGGCATATGGGGCAATGCAGTAACTATAGCTCGTATTAGTAATTGACCATCATGATTCTTGCCCTCACACGTAATAAATGTTCTGACAAAAAGAAGTTGGTGTGAGGGCAAGAATCATGTTGGCCAATTCTTAATATGAGCTACACTTATTGCAATGCCCATGGTTTTTAAATTATGAGTTGGTTTCTCCCGATAAGTTCTTATTTATTTTGAAAATTCCATCAGACAATTACTATTGTCTTTGGTGGTCCCTCTTATTAGAGAGGCAAGTAAAATAAGTTACAACATACATTTTATTTATTTTTTCTATCCTTTCCACTAGCAGAATGTAAACTTCATGAGGGCAGAAATTTTCATCAGTTTGATCCCTGTTTATTTTTCCCAATATCTGGAATGCACTATGCCAGGCACAGAGTATTTGTTAAACATAGTCCTATAAATGAACCCCATCAATTAATCATTCATCCTTTTCATTGGTCTATATATCATGCTGGCCCTAATACAAGCTTGATTTTTTTAATGTAAAGCACTAAAAAAAAAAAAAAAAAACCGAAACCACTTAATACATGGAGACTTAGATATCAATATAATTTTTCCCAATTTCAATGGTAAAGAAATATAAATATATTGGCCAAAAAAGCCCTAATACCCAACTAGACACTTTTCCTGTCTTAACTCTATCTTCATGACTTAATAATCATCTATAAGACATTAAGAGATATGCCATTAAGGCCAAGCTCCTAACTTAAGGACTAATTTTACTAACTTAGAATTAGGTATGTTATTAATACCACAAAGAGGCTTTATAAAAGTAACAAAATCAACTTTTGCTTTTCATAGCCAATAAAACCCAAAATGCTTTTTCATAGGCAGATTTCACATTTGTTGTGTGCTCATGAGTTATCAAAATATTTTCATATTTATAATTTTATGTGATCTTCAAAATATTTTAAGGTACTAGTAGATATGATTATCCCCATTTTATAAATTAAAAAATTAAACAGAGAAATGTTAATGCTATTCTAACATCAGATAGATGGTAAAGTTCAGATTTGGAAATAGTGTAGCTTTGTCATAGATTCAACAATATAAAATATACTATTTCATAGTTTCATTTCTCAACAAAAGAGATATAGCTACCTAGTGTTTTGGGAAATGCTGTATATGTAGAAACCTCTTCTGATACTCAAATATTTCTTTCCATGGCTATTAATTTCCTGAAATGTCATGGCAAGGTCAAATGATGACATCCTGCATTTGCACATGACCAAATGGTGAAACTTCTGAATGAATTAGATTACATCATTTTGTAAAGATGTTCAGAAACTTCAGAATGAGTAGATTACTATGGCAAAAAATTAAGCACAATTTCTGATCTTCAATTGTTCCAGGATATTCCTCTCTACTGCATCATGAAAAAAACAGTGCAGTATGGATCGTATTTTCCTATGGGAAAACTTTTAATAATTAGAGATGCAATTCCTGACTTAGGCATGATGGTATTGTAAATAAATTATAGCACCTAAAAAATTTTATAATAATAAAGAACAATAAAATTATATTCCAAACCTTAAAATATGAACCTTCTAGTATTCAGCATGTCCAATAAATGTTGAATATGATGAAATATAGCCCCAATGTACACTCAAAAATTATTCAATATACTAAATTGCAACTCCATCTTTCATCACAAATTTTACCTAAAACAAAGTGTACCTATAATAATTATTAATATATAATTAATTGTACACAGTCACATTTTAATTTTTAAGTATTTAATAAAATATGACATATTAAAATATAATGATTTTGTGCAATGTTTAGTTTTGATAACTATATGTAATCATGTAAGCACTACCTTAATTAAGGTATTCAATATTTTAATTGGCTCAGATATTTTTGTCAGTTCCCTAACCATTCTAAACCCCAGGTAAACACTGATCTGCTTTTTGTCATGATAGATTAATTGTGCCTGTTCTAAAATTTCATATAAATGAAATCAAACAGATACATCCTTTTGGATCTGGAATCTTTCCTTATTAAGATGCTGCTCTCTATGATTCCATCTATGGTTCCATCCATATTTTTGTGTCTATCAGCTGTTTATGCATTTATATTACTAAGTATATACCACGATTTATTTATACATTTACGTTGATGAATATTTATTTGTTCCAGTTTTGGGGCTACTGTGAATAAACCTGATGTGCATGTAGTATATAAGATTCTATGTGGGCATGTTTTCATTTCTCTAGAGAAGTACCCAGGAGTAAGACTACTGGATCTTATGGTGAGTGTATGTTAATTTTTGTAAGAAATTGCCAAACTGACTTCCAAAGTGGCTGTGCTACTTTATACTCTCACCAACAATGTATAAGGATTCCAGTTTTTCCACATTGTCACTAACGTTTGGTTTTATCGATCTTTTTAATTTTAGATATAATGGGGAGTGTGTTGCAACAGTTCATCGTATTATTTTCCTATTTCTCTGAAGACTAAAATATACAGTAGCTATTTAAGTGCTTGTTGGAAATTTGTAGATCATATATTGTAAACTGTCCAAATCTGTCACCAATTAAAAAATGTGGATTGTTTTCTAATTATGGAATTGTAAATGTTCTTTCTATATTCTGGATATCAGTTCTATGTCAGATATATATACAGGGTGTGTGTGTGTGTGTGTGTGTGTGTGTGTGTATTTGCTGTTTTCTTTTAGTTTGTGACTTGCTTGGAGTCCAATTTATCATATTTCTAAATTTTTATAATTCATTTTAATTTTACAATTAGTGCCTTTTATGTTCTATCTAAAAATTGTTTGCAATCTCAAGGTCATAATGGAGCAGTCCTCTAATTTGTTTTCTTCTAATTCATTTTATAGTTTTAACCTCTGTGTTAAGGTCTAATATCCATTTTAAGTTAATTTTTGGTGTATATTACTTAATTATACTAGCCTTCTATTTCCTCGAGTGTTTTCTTTATATGTCTTTACTTTAAAATGAGTGTTCAAGTTTGAACATCTCAGTCTGCTTGCTTTTTCTGATAGTAAATTTAACCTGTAGCATATAGAAAAATTCAGTGCCATTTTAATGACCAGAGAGCAGGATATTTCACAACTCTCCATATGAGATATGCTTCTCACACATGAAAATGCCAGTGGTATAGACTAATTGATGAACACAATTTTTTTTTGCAAATAAAAATTATAAAATTGAATGTCTGATCTGTTTCCCACATTCTGTCTTTTCAATATATTTACAACAGCAGATGACTTTTTTTTAATTTATTTGACACACAGAGAGGAGAGAGCACAAGCAGCGGGAGCGGCAAGCAAAGGGAGAAGCAGGCTCCCCACTAAGCAAGAAGCCCAATGCGGGGCTCAATCCCAGGAACCCGGGATCATGACCTGAACCAAAGGCAGTAGCTTAACCAACTGAGCCACACAGGGACCCCAACAGCAGATGACTTTATTTTTTTTTTTCAAGTTCTTGTGGACTTTTTATTGTTATGTTAATCACCATATATTACATCATTAGTTTTTGATGCAGTGTTCCATGATTCATTGTTTGTTCATAACACCCAGTGCTCCATGCAGAACGTGCCCTCCTCAATACCCATCACCAAGCAGATGACTTTAATTAATAGGACTAGAATCAGGCCAAATGAGCATGACAAATAACAAATCATTTGAAAATGACTATTCCTCAGCTTTCTTTGTAATTGAGAAGTAGTGCTTAGATACTACGTCCTTTAGGGGACAACTTTATCAGAAAACCCTGAATGCAATTGTAAAACATTTTTAAAATGTTCTTTAAAAGTAAATTTTAACTTGCCATTAAAGAATGCTGACCACATGCTAACTACATGGATCCACAGACTTTAATTAGGCAAATAAAAATAAAAAGTTTGGTGAATTGTTTGACAATATGACAATTACTGAAAAAGGAAGAATCTGTGCTGCTGAACATCCACTTATAGAAAGAATTTAAGCGAGTAAGATGTATTTTCAAAATCTCAAACTATAAAATCAATTGCAAACTACCTTTTCTATGTAGCATTTCAGTCTAATAATGTATCACTCTGATAATAGCACTAATTTATAACTCTCTGGAGCATGGAACATATTGGAAGTCCTCTCTGATCAATTCTAAGAATACCGCTGTTTACTTAAAAGCCACGCTAGCAATGATTTTCCCTTGCTTACCACTTTGATATCTTCCAAATGTATGTTCTAGTTGTATTTATCAGCAACATGTTATAAAATTCTAACCTCAGGTATTGTGGACATTGTGCATGTTCTTTAAAAACAACTAATGTAACATGTATATTGAGCGGGAAACAAAACATAATTTGCATTATCTACTCTGATTTTATAGGCAGAAGAGGGAAACAGCAAAAATCTGTCAATTATGTGTCTGACTTGGTATCTATTGTATAATGAGACAATTTAAGTTAAACATAATTGCATACTTTTCCTGAATATACCAACCATATTAATCATTTATATAATGATCCTTCTGTTTTATCTATACTTTAAAGATAGAGCCAAGGTTTTTATTTCCTGAATCTAAAGGTCTAACATTGTCTTTTACAATCTTAGGCTTCTGGAAGATTAAAGTTCTTTCCTATAGATCTTGCAGTTAAGTAGACATCAGTCTGGATAATTTATATTTTGCAGTAATTCATTTCATTCTGCTCATTTACATACTTCAACCATATTTCTTTTTCTTATATTTTATTGTCCTAATTTGCATAAGAAATACAATTTAATGCATTTTCCTATTTTGTCTACTTATTACTAAATCAAATTTTAATATTTTACTAATATTTCAAATAGGAAATTTGAAATACTCCCTAGTATATATAATGAAAGGACATTAAAATAATCATTAATCATCAGAATTAGATATAAAATTTATAAAATCATTATAATCTGTAAACCTAAAAACATTTTTCATTTATTGAATACTTATACCATGCCTAGAATTTTGCTAATTGCTTTACACATATTATCTCATTTAACATTTACAAAAACTCCTCAAGATAAGCATTTTTGCCATTTTATAGGTAAAATTGAAATGTTTTCAAATAAATTCTCCAAGATGACAGATATTCAGTTTATAATTCAAAACTCTATTAATAAAACATTTTGTTAAAAGATTGTATTATACTAAATTATATTAATATTTATATTTCTTTATATAGAGAATTATCCTTCTGTATAACTTTCTTTAATTTTTTTAAAGTACAAAATATGAATATTAACATTATTTCCTATAAATGATTAAGGATAAACGTATCCTTCCTTTTTATTTTTGTGTTGGAATTGAGAAATTTGAACAGAAATACAAAAAGTAGAACTTAACTCAAAGAAAGGTGTTAAACTACATGACAACAGTAAATAATAAGAGTAGATTTCTTGATACAAAAATACAAAGTGTATCATCTCTGACAACTGGGAAGCTCTGTTCCTAGTATCTAAGCGGAAGAATCAGGTTTGACTTCAAAGGAGGGAATTTATTGTGTGGATTTTATAGGCCCTTGACAATTGTTTGCATAGTCAACCAGCTTATTTTTTCCAGAGGAAGCTAAACAAAAACACAGCACAATGTTTATCCCATTGTGAATTATAAGAGAAAGAAACACATGTGTAACAATCTGTTCACAAGATGATATTAGATTTCAAGCTATAGTATTGTTCATATCAGGTTTGTTATACAACACATTTCCAAATAATTTTATAAGAAAGTTGGCTAATCCCTAAACACAGATTAGTTGTGCTGAGGGGTACAAACGCTGAAGAAACTTATGTAGGGCATGTCAGTCTTAGGGAGACTATCAACAGGCATGAGACACTTCTCATGGGACCTACATCATCATTTACAGCAGTTAGCAAACCTGGCAAAAAAAAGATGTGGAAGAAAGCTCCAGTGATACCTTAGCACCGTGTTTGGCCAGTAGCCTCTAACAGCAGTGAGGAAAAGCAATTACAGGGCAGTTTATTTCCATAGATTGAGAGCTAATACACAAAGACAGTTAAAGAGCTAACAGAATTAAAAAAAAAAGTCATAGCATAATAAAATTTCTCACAAAGTTAAAATTACAAAAAAAAACCTACTTTTTTGAGAAGAGAAAAAATAACAGCATATCATTAAAGAACCTATATTTTTTTCCTGAAAATATGAAAAAATGGTTGTCTACTTCCACTTCGAGTCACATCATTTTCACCTTTTTTGGGCCTTAAAATTAATTTATGGACATTATCACAACATAAATCGGAATACATGCTTTAAGTAAATAGATTCACATATAATTATAGTTACCACAGGATCCTTTTAGAGATTAGTTCCATGTATGTGACAACTAAATCCCTAGAGAATAAAGCAATTAAGAAAAACTCATTAAAAAAATCTTTTAAACATATTACACATTCAAATGGAAATGTACATTATTTGTCTTGTCTAAAGGTAGTTCAAAGAAATTTGTTATCAACATACTCTTCTTGGATTTCAATATTAAATTGAAGTTCAGTTTAATCTTTTTATTATATCTATTTATTATGTTAAATGCTTTGATTCTTAAAGACTTGCATAACCTTTATCAAGGCTATATTTATTCAGTTTTCTCACAGTTTAGCTCCTCTTCTCCCTTTATGTTTTCTTTACACTTTGCCCAGATCAGATAATTTATTCCTAGTCAGATCAGAGACATGATCTTCTATGTTTGAGCCTCTGTCTTGAATAGCCTAGGTATTTATATTGTAAGTTTTCAAAACTTCCTATATTCCTACTGTATCAACATTCCCACAAATAGGCTGAGAACACCTTGCCCAGGTGACCAGGGGAACACCTTGCCTAGGTGACCAGGCGTACCAGTGTGATATGGCTGGTCCCTTCTAAAGGTTCTCCTTCTTGCTCTTTCCTCCCTGTGACCTACTGACATTCCAATACACCAGTGAAACCCCCTTATAGCTTTTGTTCGTATATTCCACTCTGATCTCCCTGACAGTAAAGACACTGCCCACAGATTCTCACTTTTTCTCTCCTTCCTCTCTGGGTTCCCCACCCGATTGGTTGAGTCACTGCACTGGAGCTCTTCTAATGTGGCCCCTCCATGGCATGCTGTGCTTTTCTCTTCTAGATCTGTGTTACAGTAAATCTCTTTCACTGCCATATGCCTTTCATGGTGTTATTCACCATGAAATCATCAAAAAAACCAAGGAACCAAACCAACCAACCAAAACACCACACCCTTTTGAATGACATAATTTTTCCTTACATCACAGTACTCTATCACTTATACTTTAATTTCTACCTCAGAGAGTCCATCATTTTTTAACAATATGTTAATAATTTCACCCCCAAAAAATGATAGTAATTTTATCTATTTATTTCTTCATTTATTCATGTATTTATTTGTATATATAGAGAGAGAGAGCAAGTGAGCATGAGCGGGGGGAGGGGCAAAGGGAGAGAGAATCTCAAGCGGGCTCCACCCCCAGCACGGAGCCCCACGTGGGGTTCAAGTTCACAACCCTGAGATCATGAGCGGAGCCAAAATCAAGAGTCGGGGGCTTAACCGACTGAGCCACCCAGGTGCCCCGATAATAATTTTATGTAATTTATAATAAAGACTTGTGCAAAAACAGACTCAGAGGGGAGGTGGGTGGGAGGATGGGTGAAAAAGGTGAAGGGGATTGAGAGCGCACTCATCGTTAGGAGCACTGAGTCATGTGTAGAACTGCTGAATCACTACATCGCACACCTGAAACTAATATAACACTGCATGGTAATTCTCTTGGAATGGAAAAGTAATAAATAATAAAAAATGGCGACTTAGTCTTTTTCTTTTCTATGATTAATACCCACCACATGTTGGAGGTAATATTAGATTTTTAAAACATCTTAAAGATGCCGGTGTTGACATACATTTTCATATCCACCTCTCTTGAAACTGCATTAAAATTTTAGTAAAGAGACTTTAAATTATAAGAAAAATCAAAATGAATAATTAAAACAAACTACATTTTGGAAGTGGATAAAAACATGTAATATTTTGTAGACCCATCCAAACTGAAATTTCAGCCAGAAACAAATTGATTATATCTTAGAACACCAGAAAGACACAGGAATTAGGTCCTCCATTCAAAGGTAGATGTGGGCCTGGAAAAGTAGGATTGGAGTACTCTGTACCTTTTTGCACTGCGTGATAATTCCCATCTCTGGCTCCTGCAAAAATGCTGTATATTTCATTTACTAGATGCTGAAACTATGAGCACGAACTCCAGGAATGAAGCTTGCTCTGGTTGGAAGGAGTTTCATTAAAAATAGTGAGATTAAGTGAAAGGCTATCCACTCAGCAGTAAGAGTTGTAGCAGTTTAACCCTCCAAGCTCAGCTAATGGGACCACCAGGTATATCAGTTAGAATTCAATTAGAGAAGTTATTCATTCAGTATATGTGACAATTCAGTCAATTTTCCCCCTCAAATCCACTGCCCATCTGTTGACTCCTCCTCTCTCTCCTAGTGGCTCACTTGTAATGGACCCGTCAACGGGTTTCATGTTTTCAGTTTGGGTTGGGTTGGGCCAATGGGCATCCCAGGTAGCAGGTCAGGGGGAGAAAAGAGAGTGAGGTTGAGGTTTGTATTTCCTCAGCTCCCTCTTTAGAGAATCACCCTTACATGGTGGCCTCATGGTTTAACTCCTCCTCTCTTTCTGACCCAATTCTGCTACCACTCTCTCCCCTCCTAGATTTTGGCCAAGGATGGTAAGCGCTTGCCTAATTATAATCCCCAGGTCAATGAAACATCCCATCTGTTTCACTGAGAAACTATTGTTTTTTCCACTCTAACTAGTACTGAGCTGAACACTAAATTATTTTTATGATTTAACACTAAATTAAAAAAATAATAGGAGTATTTAAAACTCCAACTTTGTCTCTAAGAACACCCCAAGGCATTTATTATAGTTTTTAACATTCAGCATTTGGTGATCTTCTGTCATCTGAAATTTTAAGTTTTATTTCTTTCCCTTTTCAAGAGCTCTTTATGCCTGTTTTGTAAAAACAGATAAGCCAAAACAGAATACTTTTTTAAAACGTAAAGTGTAGAAATTCATTTTTTTATATAATTTCCTTTCATCGGGGTTAAAGAGTGCAACATATTAAGTCTTCTTTGGAGAAACTTCATTCAGGATTTCATTTAGCCTTATATGATCAGTTTATACTCCATGGATACTTAAAAACTAGAGATATGTTTTCTTTGAAACATGTAAGCATTTTAGAGAAAAAGAACACAGAGATAAAGAGTGGATAGACACTAAAAGAATGACAGGGATGGAGAAAGGCAGAGAGGGAGAAAATAGAAAGATGGATAAAGGGACTGATATAAAGATAGGAAATAAGTATACAGACACAAAGACCATCTGATAGATTCAAAGGTAGACAGAGGTCTGTGTGTGTGTGTGTGTGTGTGTGCGCGCGCGCGCGTGTGAGAGAGAGAAAGAGATACTTATGGTTATGTGTTTTTTAATATATATTTGATCCATCAAGAACACAAAGTAGTATTTTGAATTTTGACATTTAATAATTATATAAATTTCCTAGGACTGCCATAATAATGTGTTAGAAACCAGGTGGCTTAAGACAACAGAAATTTATTCTCTCTCTGTTCTGGAGGACAGAAGTCTAAAACCAAGATATCGGTAGAGTAATGCTCACTGCAGTTCTCTAGGCATGGATCCTTCCTTACCTCTTCCAGCTTCTGGTAGCTCCAGGTGTTCCTTAGTTTGTGAGAAAAGAACTCTAATCGCTGCCCCTGTCTTCACAGGGACATCTTAATTCTGTGTGTCTGGTGTCTATATCTTCTCCTTATAAAGGCATCAGCCAATATTAGAGCCCACCCTCATACAGTATGCCCTCAACTTAACTTGATGAGATCTGCAAAGATCTCACTTCCAAATGACATCACATTCACAAACACTGGGGGTGAAGTCTCCAACATATCTTTTTTGGGGACAAAATTCAACCTATAATAGTAATATACATTATACATTATTTTTTATTTCTAACACATTTTAATCTTTATATTTTGGAACTGTCTTAATTTTAGTATATTATGCTTTATAAGAGTCTTATCTATATATGACTAAATGCTTGTAGTAACTTTGAACTAATTTCATATTCAAGCTAACTATCTGCAAAAAAAATGTACAATTCCAAAATACACAAGATGACCTGAATTATTTTATAATACCAAAAAGTGAGAAAGTGCTAAAACAAACAAAACTTCAGTGATGGAAATTTCAAAGGGACACAGGAGCCAACTTAATGAGTGCCCAGTCGCCAAAGCTAAAATAGTATGAGTAAAAGAAATAAACTATTATTGGATTATAACACAAAATATAAAATAAATATTTACAAGTAGAGTGCATACTGATATAAGTAAAAGATTGAATAAATAAATGGGGCAGAAGAGAAATTTCTTTTAGAGAAACATTGAAGAAACTTGAGTAAGAACTCTAGATAATAATAATAAGAAGAATGTGTCATTATTGGTTCATTAATTGTGACAAATAGGACACAGCACTGTGTTAGTAATGGGGAAAGTCGGTGTGGGGTATACAGAGATTCTCTGGACTATGCTGACAATCATTCTGTAAATCTGTAAAATAAAAATCATAAAAAGCCTAAAGTAAAACAGTTCTAAAGATCTGAATAGTAACAAAATCAAATTACAAATTATAAACAGAAATTATTTCCAGTTAGAAGACACAGAAGTATTAACCTCTGAATAAAGAGAAATAAAAAAGAGGGCATTTAAATTGGCCACTTTTTGAATATGTTTTACCTACTAGAACATCTGACAGAGTCACTGTTTATATATTCACCAAATAGTTCTAAGAAAAGACATGCTCAAAATTAATTGTTGAATGTGGTATTAGAAATCTAGTTCCAGTATATTTGTTCTGGTTTTGTTTCTTGTTGCTCTTTATTACTGTATTCATGTGTAAATATGTTTTAAATTTTAGGGAGAAATAAGTGTTGTGATCATTCTTTTCAGTTTTTGTGAGAAGGCTACCATCAGAAATATGTTTAAATTTCAGTTTTATTTCTAGTCCAAAGAAAAGTCAGGAAATGCATGGGTCCTGTTCTCTTTCTTCCTCTCATTTATTCTTTTTTTCTTTTTCTTTTTTCTTTTTCTACCTCAGGGGGGAAAACCGTCTAAGAATGCACTCCATTAGAGTATCAATGGGTATACATTCTAGGAAGTGTTAGCACAAGCCTTATAAATTGTTGCACTTACTTTGAATTTTTTCTTTGTTAAAGCAACTGAGCAGTAATTTCAAAGCCCTCTTCTATGAATGAATTATCCCATCAACACAATGCTCTCCATTAACAAGAAAAATATGCTAGATGGAAGGGAAATGGCAGAGAAGCAAAATCACTTGCCAAAAATGCTTTCAAAAATAAATAGCAAGTCAAAATTAGATGGCTGTACAGGTTTTGCAGTTGTAAAATTAGGTCAAGACAGGAGGAAGAACATGAATGTCTCTTGGTCTTCTTGTTTTAAATAAAACACAGGCAAAATTTACACTCACCCTAAACTATCACAACTGGGGGGACAGTGCTGATTATCAACCTTTACAACTAATGAGTTCATCAAGGTTCTTTCTGTGCATTTGCGATTCCTTTTTAATTCTAACGTAACGTGCCTTTTCATTTTTAGTGTCATTGATCTTCCCTTTATAAAAATTTTATTTTAGGGCATTTCAAGGAGAGCTTGTGTGATTTCCTAGAGGCAAAGGGCTTGATAAAGACCCCAGTATAAAAGGGTTGAATAGTCTAATTTGGAACAGATGAATGCCTTAGTCATTTGGAACATTTGTTTAACAATTTGCCAGGACACATTTCAACTCACTTTCAAACAGTGATCAACACAAAACTAATTTGAGTGGTGCTGTGAAGTTGAAAATTCCAGTGAACACTCTATTGGCTTTTTTGAGGTTGTAACTTTTAAATCAACCACACGAGAGGGCAAGGAGCACAATGATTACTGTAACAAAGTGTAAAATACTACCTGTATTGCCCAAAGAATTTTTTTGTCTCTTTTTTTCTAAAATAATATTGATCCTGTCAATGAAATGATATATAAAGGAACAATTTAACATGTCTGATGTTTCAAATTTAATATGCATATTTCTTGCATGTATAAGATCACCCTAATTTTAGTGTAATATATATGAAAGTGAAAAACCAATTCATTACTTAAATGTATGTTTACACTGCTCTGACAATTTTCATCAGTGATTCAGTTTAAATTAATTATCTTTAATATAGAATTATAAGATCTTACTATTGCCTAAATTTTACAAATAATTAGGTACAGTTTTCTTTTATATGAGAAGCTCTAGCTAGTATCAATCAATCCTGCCATAGACCGATCATCAGGGTAGAATAAAAATTCATGAGTGATTTGTACATATAAATAGTATGACAACAAAGAAAAATGCCCTTTAATGAAATTGCCAATAATTTTGAATGATTATGAACTCAGACAGGAGTTGGATTTTAGATCAGTACTCAAAAAGATAAAATGATTTAGTTACCAAAGTGTGCTGTTATAGAAAGCCCATATATTAAATCTATCACGTTGCCTAAGACTATGAATCCGGCAGCATTTTACATGGAGAAGGGTCATCGGAACCTTATTATGCTAGGGTTAATTTGTGCCCTAGGATCCTGGAGCAATGACGAAAGCTAGATGATGGAGCCACAAGGGTTTTGAAAACAATTAGTTTATGTGGATATCTGGAGTGAATATTTTTATCCGGTAAGGGAGGCCATTTTACAAAAGAAGCATAAAATGAACCTTTAGCTTTTGGCTCTCCGTGGGATGAGTTCAATCCCATGATGTGTGGCTTGGCTTCCTTGTCCCTCTGAAAAGGTTAAGGGGAGACCTGTTCTACTCCCACCTCTAATTCACTGCTGCTCCAATCAATCCTCTGACCAAGATGTGCCAGCCAGGGTTCTTGTAATCCAGTAGGTCTGGGTTTGAACCACTGTGTATACACTTACTAGCCACAGGAATATAAGTGAATTTACTGAACATCCCAGAGTTCACTTCTTTTTTGATATTATTGTTTATCTGAAAATTACAGCTTACAATGTTTAACTCCTATGATTGCCATGAAGACTAAACATAGTGATAAAAAGTTCTCATCATTGAAGCTTTTTAATAGTTTAGAAGGGCTATTAGAATTATCAGAGATAAATACTGTATCTTAACAAAACTGATGTAATAAATCTGTTATAATGTTTACATAATTTCAAGTTTTAGTTTCATCAGTGATAATAATCTCATATTACTTATGTAATATTTCAAAATATTACCTAGTTATCATTCTAAAATCTTCCTATTATTTTACTGTCTTACAATTAGTTGTTTGCTAAAATTTATAAAATAGACCTCTCCAAAAGATGTTTTGCTTTTCTTCCTCTCATCCTTATTGTAGCTTTAGTGTAGTGATACTGTCTGGATGTTTCCCCTCCTCATTAACAAGTGGTATATAGAAAGTATAAATTGTTCTTGATCTTACAGATGAAGTTTGGATTCTGTTCAGATGACATGGTAAGTTAGGCTAAGACCTTATCAATTTATATATGGATTTAATTAACCAAAATATTTCAGGCTATGGCCTTTTATAAAAGGCACTTCATAAAAATCAGTGAATTCTTTTTCTTAAATCATTACATAAAGTGGGAAAACAATGTTTCACGTAGTTTATATATTTTGTGAGTATCTTTGTCATTCGATATAATGCTTTTAGTCAAGCATGCATTAAAATGGTCATTAAAAAATTTTAAATATGAATTTCCTGGGGTGCTTGGGTGGCTCAGTTGGTTGAGCACCTGAGTCTTGGTTTCAGCTTGGGTCATGATCTCAGGGTCATGAGACAGCCCAGCAGCAGGCTCCATACTCAGTGTGGAGTTTGCTTGAGATTCTTTCCCTCTCCATCTGCCCCTTCCCCCCCAACTCTCTCTCTCTCTCTCTCAAATAAAATAAATAAAATCTTTAAAAAAATATGAACTTCATTCCACATGGCTCCAAATTTCTAGCCATCTTTGCACTGAGACTGTTACTAACGAATACGTATGATTATGTTTAAATATAAATGTTTACGTTGTTATAAATTAATATTATGTGAAAATGGGCAAAGTTATAGATGAAGTGATATGATAACTTTCTTTTATCCAACACTCTTAATAAAGTGTGAAGAAAAACAGCTTGTAAGGCTTAAGTGATGTGACGATCGTCCCCAAACATGACAACCCATGGTGGTTTTTCACAGTTGTTTTTAGCAGTTATCCTTCTGCAAAACTAACTTGCAAGCAGGTTCTCATATATAAGTGAAGCTAAAAAAAATCATCATGGTTTTTCTCTCTCTCAGCATATGTTAGAGTTGAATGACGAAGGCATTTTTCCAAATGATAAATTAAACAACTTTTTTCTTTCCCAAACATTTCAGTATCACTCACCCATAGCATACTGTAGATCAAAATTCTGTTTACGAACTTACTTTTATAAGTTTATTTTCCCCATTAGGCTGACATAGAACAAGTGCTTGTTATTTAGGATTACCCAGTACCTCACTATTATTTTAATGCTTTTGGAAATCTTACTTTCTCTATTTTTTTTAATCTAATTGCTTTAGTTATAAACTCTATCTTTCAAAATGCCCATACGATTTAGTAAAGTTTAACACTTACCCCATTTTGTAAAGCTGAGGTATGCCATTTGGGAAGCCAAAATCTGAACTCATAGTAGTCAATCCCCTGAAACTCCAAACTGAAGGTAACTTGCTTCTTGGGACTTCATCTTATTCATTGACACATGAGGTGAAATTTCAGGAAATGAATATAGTTTGGATTCTAAGTATTCAGAGTAAGAAAAAAAAGCACGAAAGCATTTAAATATTTTCAGAAATAATAACTCAGTGGAATCAGAATATAGTGATTGGAATTAACTGAGGATTTAATTGAGGGTTTACTGGATGATAAACTGCTATCATCTCTTTTAATCCTTACATCACCAATGATGTACTTGCATGTTTATTTTACAGATGAAATAGAAATGCCTATGAATTTAGATAAATTGCTAAAGGTGACACAACCCATCATAACATTTTTACAACTAGGTTCTCACTGATTCTAGAAAATAACATGGCAGTGATGCCATCTTCCTTTTCTAACACTGACAAACTGCCTTCCTATTTTTTTAAAAAAATGAAGAAATAGGTATCTAAATACATAAATTTTTTGCACTTTATAAAAAAATTGAACAAAACATATACCTCATATGTTTTCATTTAGACTATGTATAGGTTTATAATACACGCACACAGGATACAAATATATGTATCACAAAGTCTGAACATAAAGTAGCAATTTCCATCTGCATAGACAGAAGAACCACAGGTCACTCCCCTGTGATGAGCAAGTCTTTAATCAGAATTGTGTAAAATAGGTAGGACCATCAGGCAGTGGAAGGAACTGCCTTCCGCTTGTTTGTTTTGTTTTTGATGTGCATTAACATAGAGTTCTGACTTCTGAAGAATATGCTTTCTATTTTCCTAGTATCTCCCAGAAAGCTAAGAACAAGTATATCTATATTTGTTTGTTTGTTTGAAATCACATATTGCAAGCCATCTCCCGAGTAAGCATTGGAAACTGCATGGAATACTGCCATGTGCAGAAACTGCTGAAGTCCTCATTTGGCTCCAACAAACCTTGGTACCCTTGCAGCCCTGAAGATATCCTGACATAGAATGTAAAGCTAAGTTATTTGTTGATTAGTTTGATTCTTCTTTATTTTGGAGCATTCTTTAATTTATATATAACAGTCAAGAGCATAGACTCTGGAGACCGATTGCCCGCGTTAGACTACAGGCTCAGCCACTGACGAGCCGTGTGGTATCAGGAAGTTTATGTAACCTTGCTAAACTTCAGCATTCATACTGGTAAAATGAGGATACCTCACAGTATCATTATGAGGATATAAGGAATTAACATAAAAAAAACATTTAGAGTAGTACACTGAAAATAAGTCCAACGCTATTAGGGTAGTTAACAACATATATGTAGACTGTAATGACTACTAATAAACAGAACACACCCATGTCTACCAGAGTTTAAGAAATTAATCAGAACCAGTAGCTTAGAACACTCCTGTATTCCTGTCCCAAATCTTACCCTCTTCCTTTCTTCCAAGAGCTAATAACTACAGTGTTTATCATCTCCTTGCTTTTTCATACTTTTACCATGCACATGTGTCCATTGCGTGGTATATATAAACAATATATTGTTTAATTGATCACATTCTTGAAATTTTATACATGGACTCATAGAGTATAGAGAAGTCCAACTGGATTGGGAAAGCTCTATGCTTATCTCCAGGAACCCCTGGAAGTCCAGCTTTGACTTCGGGCTACCAAAGAAGGAAGTAGGCTAACTGATGAATGATTTATGTTTGCTTAAAGTCTAAAACTCCCTTGGCAGCACGCAAGCCACTGATGGCTATATTAGTCTGGGTTCTCTAAGGAAATAGAACCAATAGGAGGCAATATATAAATGTAAATGAGCTAACTGCACCAATTAAAATACAGAGAGTGTCAGAGCAGATTAAAAAAAGAAAAGTCAACTATATGCTTTCTTTCAGAAACCCATTTTAAGTACAGACTCTGATAGATTCCGGGTAAAGGATAGGACATGTTCAACAGTACTTAAAGAAAGCTGCAGTAGCTATATTCATTTCAGACAAAGCAGATTTCAGAATAAGGAAGATTATCAGGTATAAAGGGGGGCATTAAATAATCCATTCTCCAATAAGACACAGCAATACTAAATGTGTATAAATCTAACAATGGAGAGTCACATTTCTTTCTTTTTATTTTTTTAAAGATTTTATTTATTTAATTGACAGAGAGAGAGAGAGACACAGCGTGATACGGAACACAAGCAGGGGGAGTGGGAGAGGGAGAAGCAGGCTTCCAGCCGAGCAGGGAGCCCGATGCGGGGCTCGATCCCAGGACCCCGGGATCATGACCTGAGCCGAAGGCAGTTCCTTAACCAACTGAGCCACCCAGGCGCCCCTGGAGAGTCACATTTCTATGATGCTGGAACTAAATTTTCTCAGAAGTATCAGTTTTGACATATATTAAATGTGACTCAAATATGATTAGACACAATCCCTCCAAACAAAAAATAAAATTCATGTTGTGAATAAAGCTGGGTACATTCTTCTTCTATTTAAGTCACTTGCATCTAACGCACTGACTTTGTCAAAAACAACATGGTTTTTCATGATCTCCTGTCTAGATTCTGAAGTTGTATTACATTCATCAAAGGGGCAAAGTTAAAGTGATGTAGGTAATTCCTAGATGCATCCTTATTGTTATACTTAGGAAAAAGGCATTTGAGATAATTGCTTTTTTTTTTTTTACCTTGTTTCTGTCTTCAGGATAATTTTATTGAATATTGCAATCAAAAAAGAGAAAGAATAAATTCTTATTCTGTATTGCCCTAGAGCAATGACAATCAGCTGGTGAACAGTTTGCCTAATGAGGCAGTTACAACACTCAGAAGATTCTCTGAAATCAAGGTTATTTGGGCTTTTCAATAGTACTTCACAGTCTCTTCTTCACGCACTAGAGGATGAGGCCATAGAGCACTACAACAATTTAACATAATCTCCTTCTGTTCCTCAGAATGTTTTTTTAAGATATATATTAATGCTCTTTTAGGGTTGGAGGTGTAGCAAACATCTCTATATCTTAAGAAAAAGAAAAAGAAGGAAGAAAGAAAGCTCTACCTTTAAAATCAAAACTGTCTTTGCATCCACTTTTATATTGGCGGTGGTACTTTATTATTCAAAGTAAACACTAAACACTTGTGCCATCAAAAAGTACTCTTATCTAGACCTTACTTACTGGCAATAATCATCATACTATATGCATACTTGGTAGTGATTATATAGCAGAGTGTTTCTTGGTATTATCTGCAGAGTCTGTTAGAAAACACACCTACTTAGATTCATTTCAGCTAAGTCTGTGTTGGGAGCTTATTCTGATGTCCACTGGAAAATAATATAAATTTTTGTTTCTATCCAATAATAACATATGTAAAAGAATTCAGGGGGTTTAAAACTACCAAGATTTATGTAAATGATACAAGTACAAATTGGCTGACATGCGATAGTTACTAAATAAATGTAATCAAATATTTAAAGCAAGAATGAGAAGATTCCAAAGACCAATTAATATAGAAATAGAATTATTCCATGCAGCATGTGTAAAAACCCAGGCAGGGAAATTGACTAAAAGGTCACAATATTTCAGTACAAGAACAAATAGAGGAATTATTTCTGCCTTCACTTTTCTCTAAAAGTCTAGATTACAATTAAGAAGGCTAACTGAAATATCCAGATCCATCTGTCTAGAGCAAAAGTTATCTCTGTCCCTATGTGCTTTTCCTAATAACAGTAGAGTCATAAGTTTAGACAAAAAAACATAGGGCATCATAATCACCTTTGTTTTCTTCCTTTTCTCTGCCCAAAAGTTACTCAGGTTCACCATCCAATCTTAGTCAGCTGTCCCTCCTGTGCACAATCCAATCGTCTACTTCAGAGAAAAAAGCTTTTCCCTCCATTTCTAATCTCAATATCTTGCTTATAGGAGGTGCTCAAAAATGTCAGTTTATGGCTAAAATAAAGAGGAAAAAATGAAATCTTTTTGGTTTATACCCTTGAGTCTTACCCAATTTTCCATTTACCAGAGTCACTGTATGTAGTCTGTGCTATTACCACAGGCTTCCAGCTGAACTTCTCTGTACCAAAAATCCAAACTACCAACAGATGAAGCTTCCAAGTGCTTGTGCCTTTCTCTTCTTCTTCTTCCCCTTCTTTTCCTCCTCATCTCTCTTCATAGATTATCCCCCATAGCCTAACAAATAACATCCGCATTCCTTTCTCCACTTGATCTTAGCCAAAAGGCCAAGAAGCGATCCGAATTCTTTTCTCAATCAAGTTCTTATCTATTTTGTTACAAAATACATTTCAGCCATATCAATAACCACACTAACCCGTAATTAATTTTGTTTGCCCAAAATAGATTACAGGATCTCTCACATCTCACACATTACTCGCACATACTTTTGCTGAAAGTGTGTCCAATGTTTACTATGCCAACTTTTGCCCACTAAAAACCTATCCTTAGTTTGAGAACCAGTTGAAATTCCAATTCTTTCAATAATCTTCCCCTCAAGATTGCTCCCACAACAAAAGAACCACAATGAAAAACAGCAAAACATGACATCCTCCTTTTTGGAACAAGGTACGTAAATTCGTATGATTATATCCCACCTGATATTACAGCTATTCATAAACTCATTTTTATCCCAAATTACTTCATTTCTTTGTATTCCCTATAGCTTCATAGACTATTTGAGGAAGTAAGCACTAAGTAACTTTTTATATGAAAAATTGGATTATAAGTCAACATTTATTTCAACTGAGGATGTTGGAACGATTACTTCGATAACTTGTAGATAATAAATTAATTAAACAAAAGTAAAAGGAAACAACAAAATAGACTGTTGACCACGTATGTGAATTTACAAAAAAGATAGCCCAAAACGCGGTCATCTACCAGATTTCTCTTGGCAAGGATATTTTTAAGCTGAATTTGCAACATCAAATAATTCTTCTATTTAGTAATTGAAAACATCAAAGCATGTTTATAGTCCATATAAGAAAAAACCTATACAAATATTCATTCAGTGTACATTTCACCAATAAAACATCATCTTTTCTAGCTCAAGTTTCTGTGTGAATGATTACATTTAATACTTAGCTGACCACCAAGTAAACAAAGAGGGTTATATACAGTATTAAATTAAGATAGCAACTGATGGAAGTCAGTTTGTAAAGTTATTCTCCATAAGGAACAATAATACAATTTCTTAAAATATAACATCCAATTAGTAAGTACATTACTGAAACAATTAAAAATAAATAAATTAGCTAGGAAAGGGTCAAAACCCTATTATGATTGCAGTGAAGTTTAAAAATTTTATCACAGTCATTAGGTAAAATTATATATACATTTAGAATAAAATGTCTAATATATGTTCAATGATTATATATTTCCTACAACACGCATTATAGCAAAAAGTATAATTTGAAATTGAATATTATTTAAAAATGAAGGTTACCATGTGCATTACTTTTAATATACATGTTTTTTACACTGGTAAAGTTTCTACTATTAACATTAAAACTGTTACCTGAAAATATTAGCATTTGATCATTTATAATTTTCTTCAGGAAAAAGTAATACAATTACTGGCTTTCATTCTCAAGAATATGATCAACTTTTGGAAAAATAAGGTGTTTGAGAAATGCAGTATAATGAAAAGAAAATACCAAGAATTAAGTCTTTAGGATAAAGACTATCATGGAAGAGAAGAAACACACATAAAGATGGACAAACACACTCCAGCATGTGTGGGCACATGTACACACACACACACACACACACACACACACACACACACCCCTTAAAATCATTCTTTCCTAAATTTCAAATTAGGGATACAGTAGAAAATTATTTTTTATCATAGCAGAAAATTACTTTGCCTCTCCACATATCCTGTGTGAATGTTATGCAAACATTATTATTTTTTTAAAGATTTATTTATTTATTTATTTGAAAGAGAGAATGAGAGATAGAGAGCACGAGAGGGAGGAGGGTCAGAGGGAGAAGCAGACGCCCTGCTGAGCAGGGAGCCTGATGCGGGACTCCATCCCGGGGCTCCAGGATCATGACCTGAGCCGAAGGCAGTCACCTAACCAACTGAGCCACCCAGGCGCAAACATTATTTTTAAGCCATATGAAGTACGAAATGCGATTTTCCATGTCTCAAACCCCATCGATCCTTTTTTATTCTTCTTTACTCTTCTTTCCCCCAAGGGCAGTAAGCCCTCTTTGAACATGCTGTTCTCTCACTTACAATACTTATCCTAACTAATTATTACTCTTTAAGTCCCTCTTCAGCCATTTTCTTTGAGAAGTTTAACTTAAGTCCTCAAAGTGAGTTAGTTGTACCTCCTAACCTTTGCTTATTCCAAAAAGTGGAGGAAGGGAGAAGAGGAGGTTAAGGGGAAAGGCAGAAAAAGGAGAGGGAGAAGGAAGCCACAGCAATAGGGAGACCGTTCCAGCCATGAGATGTGCAGCATTTGTATGGTTAGCCAGTGAAGGGCCTTCTTTATGGGAGGAGTAAACAGAGCTAGACAGAACCGGGTATGGGGAAGGGGAGGGAGTGACGGTGGCATGAGGTCACAGTAGATCAGTGAGTGTTATAACCTGAGCTCAGTCCATTCTCAGGAGGACCTATTAAGTGACTATTGGCTTCAGGTAATGATGGGTTAAAGTCCAGGAAAAGTAAGTAACTAAAATTTGTAAAGTAACTAAAATTTGGTTGACAAGCATTTTGTTCTTATTGATCAGTGGAGACAAAGCAGTTCAGCTAATTATTTATGAGGCAAAGAAGGAAAATTAGGAGGATTTGTGTCTCACTTCATCATAAGTAATTAAGGGGGCATCTGCAAGTCTTATCTAAATTATACTGAAGCGGGAGGTTCCTTGCTGTAAGATCTTTGCTGGGACATAGAAGGGGAATGAGTTTCTTAATTGGCCCTGTTCTCAAAGAGCAGGGGGCTCAAGTAAAATTCAGTTTTGTCACATCCTACCATTCAACATGTTTAAAACTGTTGAGTTTTAAAATCAACAGCACTATATTCTTCCTATTAATTGGTCTAACTCTAAACTCAAGATCACTATCACCTGGTACATCAGTCCAGAAATCTATGATTACCATTTGACTCATTCTCGTGCAGAGGGCCACTCTACCTCTATATACTGTCTATTCTCTGATTTACATACGGTTTAAACTTGTAAATATTTTTATATTTCAATAGCCATTTTCTTGTTCAGAGCTATTATCATTTCTCACTTGAACTACTATAACCCTTAGTCTAGTGCTTTCTCTCATTCCATGGTAGATTATCTTTTCAAAATGCAACTAACCTCAGACACTACTGTGTTGAAGTCTTCCTTCAGATATGGGCCAATATTTTTCTTTTTTTTTGTGAGAGAGAGAGAGAAGGGGCAGAGAGAGAATCTTAACCAGGCTCCCCACCCAGCACAGAGCCCAACGTGGGGTTCGATCTCACAACCTTGAGATCATGACCTGAGCTGAAATCAAGAGTCAGATGCTTAACCAACCGAGCCACGCAGGTGCCCCACTGGCCAAAATTTTAAAGTGACTCTACATGAAATCTGACCTTCTTTACTTTCACATCCTTTTCATTTCCTGTCCACATCATTCTCCATATGGTACTTTAACTTCTTGACAAGATTTCCAGGTGCCTATTACCTGGATTTTTTTCTACCTTCTCCATTTCTTGCCACTACCCATCCCATTTGTGACCAGTGGGTCACCTATAGTGAACTTGTGTCTCTGCCCCAGGCTTATGTACATTGATTTGCCTTTTCTCCATGTATTTAACATATAATATTCTCTACCTGCAAATGCAAAGCTTTTCTATTTTCTCTGTCCCTAAATATCTTCCATTTGTTCCAATCTTTCTGTAATTTTGAGAAGATAAGTTGTGTCTGTGTTTTGTACTACTGGGTATCCACTTAGTAGAAGTACATGGTACATAGCATGGACTGAAAAATGCATTGAACGGAGGAAA
Organism: Callorhinus ursinus; assembly: GCF_003265705.2. Lineage (NCBI taxonomy): Eukaryota > Metazoa > Chordata > Mammalia > Carnivora > Otariidae > Callorhinus > Callorhinus ursinus. The sequence goes on along the minus strand of NW_027397063.1, from coordinate 34,886,140 downwards.
AGATGTATTAAAAGGTGTGCCTTGGGGTCCCTAGTGGCTCAGCTGGTTAAGCCTCCAACTCTTGATGTCAGCTCAGGTCATGATCTCAGTGTTGTGAGATCACGCCTCCACACTGGGCATGGTCTGCTTGAGATTCTCTCTCTACCTCTGCTCCTCCTCCTGCTCACGTGTGCTCTCTCTCTTTCTCTAAAATAAATAAACAAAAAATAAAAATAAAAAAATAAAAAGTGTGCCTTATCAAATATGCAAAAAGATATAGCAATAGCTATCTGGTTAGCTTCAAATATTTATACATGGCAGTGCTCATTGGAAAATATTTATTTTGAAATACAAACCAAGTATTTCATAGATGAAAGAGAGATAAGCTAGCTAGATTCTCCTGATAGCCTGCATGTAGTTATTTAACTTAGTGAACTGCACTTTAAAAAATTGAAAACAATATGGTTTGTGAACATACAGCATTTAGCTGCATAACAATTTAAAATTGCTTTTGTGGATTGAACTGAATGTCTAATCACAGTAATAGTGTAGCTTTCAGAAAACAAAAACAAAAGCAAAAACAAAAACAAAAAACCCCCCACAAAAACCAGAGAGCTAAAACTAAGGCAAAACCAAAAAGTTCTCCCCTTTTTCTCCCGTTGTCATTGTTTTGGTGGCAATCATTTAGGTCATGGTGAATAGTTTCTATTATATACCAAAAGTTATCTTTTTCCTTTATGCCTTTACTCAAATGAAAGACTAGAAGCCTTTAAGGAAATAATTTATGCACATGAAAAGGCATATAATGTTTAAAAATCTATAAGAAAATACACGTATAAATAAGTATACGTGAATATCTGATTATACTTAAAATTCTTCAAAATAAATGAGTCACTTAAAATATTATTTCAGGTAATGATATTTTTAGAAACATATTTTTAAATTACATCTTCAGACATATATTAACATTATGTTTCCCAAAATTGTAAATAAGATGAAATTTTTTGATTGAAGTCTATTCCTAGTAAAGAAATAAATTCACAAATTCTTTCATTTAAGGATAAAGTTGTTTGTCATTAGGAAAAATGTTTCCCCCAAAAAATATGCTAAACTGAAGTAATTTGAACAAATACTGTAAGAATACATGGACAATTATAAATGAAGGAATGATTGTTAACCAGAAAATAATTTCATTATACTGGTTTCATTTTTATCTGACTATGGTGTATATGAGCCTAATTAAAACATAGCTATTTTAAATTAAAGATAATAAGAGTCTCGGTTAAAAGTTTTAGCAATTATGTAGGATTTTATGTGTTTTTCTTTTCACTAGGGGAATCTATTTTTCCCACAGAAATAGGAGAGTTTTTTAAAACTCTCACACATGGGTGGGTATTAGTTTTCCGGTTTATAATTTTGTTTTAAAGTCCTCATTGACCTATTTTGGTGTCCCATGCAAATCTCTTAGAATCCCAGTTCCTGAGGTCATTGTGAAAGTATACAAATCTCTGGTAAAAAGAATAAATTTTTATTTTTAATTTTTTTGGTTAAAGCTTGTGGTACAATTAAAACACAATTTAAATAAAAATGTCTAGAAATTCTAATGATGTTTGTAAACTGAAATCACTTTATCTCAGTTTTTTTCCTAAGTTTATTATAAGCCTTGGAGAATATCTTTTCAAATGTCAAAAGAAAAGATGCATATTATTAGCTTGGGACTAAATGCACAACAAATTGAAGCCTATTGCATTGGCCAGTAAAATATTTTATGGCAAGATATTAGTTAAATTTTTGCCGCTTTTGATATTAGTGCACATCCTTAAATCCTTTGTACACTGTAAGAACCTGAAAAAAATGTTTGTTTAAATAAGTCTTGCTTCCGCCTCTTATTCTATTTGAAATTGTGGTTGAATTGGTAGATGTTATAAGGGGTTTTCACTAAGTATAGAATAATTTTTATAACAGTAAATTTTACTAAGTTAATCAGAGAGATCAAGCTGAATATGTTTATTTCACCTTTATTTTTCCCCCAGGTAATTTAATTAGTTTCTTTCTTTTTGAAATATCTTTACAAAGTTAGTGCTAATAGAGAGCAAGTATTATCTAGCCCAAGATTCTCATAACAATTTTGAAAGTTTTTGTTTGTCTGTCTTATATAGCTATAAACTTTTCTTATTCTGTATTTACTATGGTCTTCTTTACTCCATTGAATAGGTACCTGCAGTTTTATGCCTGGAAATTTCTCAGTTCCCACTACTCGGTTCCTGGTTTGAATTTTGGGGGCTGCCAATGAAGAAAGAAGTTCATAACTGATATTTGCTCCCCTTCAGGGAACTAATCTAAGAAGTAGAAATTTGAGCTCACCCATAGGAAAAAATGAGTTCACTTCTATCTCTCTTAACCTTTAACCCAAAGAAAATCACAGTGGCTGAAGCAGGGGCCTATTTCAATTGTCTATCCTGTTCTTTTGTTTTATTTTACTCAAGATTGTTTGCATTACTCTCCATTGAATGTGCTTTTAAGTAGTCTCACAGCATGTTAAGGTGAATTTTCAAAAGTTTTAATCTAGTTCTAGACAGAGGAAACCATCAAAATTGCAAAATTTTATAACAGCTTAAGCCTGTTACATTCTTAATATTATTATTCTCAATAGTGATAAGCTATTATTTGTTCTACAATAAAAATTATGAAACTTTCTGTTCTGGCTTAACATGTGAAGAGTTTCAGAGTTGTCACAGCATGCTTACAATAAGAAAAAGCTGGACAAACAGAAAATCCGTGACTTTTCTTGACCCATCTTAGTTTGCACAGCAAATTACTACCCTGAAATCTAAAGAGACAAGCAAATCCAGGGTCATAGCTAAGACCAGCCTCCCTGGAACAGAAGTTGTGGGTATCATAAACTGGTAGGAATTCTTAAATAGTTATTCTTGAGCTAGTGTCTGAGTGTGGACTACAGTGAAAGTGTAAAGTGAGGAAGCCCTTGGGGCTGCTGCAGTCATAGGAGCATCCTCACCCTTGCATGGTTTTCCTGCAGGAATAGTATCAGTCACATGGCAAAGAGCTGAGAAAGTTCCCTCCATGGCTCTGGAAGGTTGGGGGAAGGATATCCATTGTGAAATGTGTCCAGGGGATTTCATATAGCCAAGTACCCCACTTTTCAGGGAGAAAGACTTTACCAAAACTTTATCCAGCCTGGGGAAAGAAGACTTCTCCTACTGCAGGTCCCTCGAGCCTTCCTATCTCTATAAAGAGTGAGGGGAACAGAGAACATGTTTGAAGGTTACAGCCCAGACACAAACACCCACTAAAAGACTGAGATTTAATCAGGATTACAGACTGCCTCCTATCCTTCACACCTCTTTTCTCAGCCACCAAGCCTCCAGCATAATCATAGTGGGTTATAGTTAAAGCAAAATGAACCACCCAGTCTCTATTGAAGGAAGAATTCTTAGATAAAGTCAAAGACAACAGAGGAGGCAAAACAAGACCAGCAGGGGTGTTCCAGGCATCTGACACACATAGCTACAAAGACCACTAAACACAAAGCAGAATAACATAAAAACACACACTTAAGTTTTCAACAAAAATTACAAGGCATGCTAAAATGTAAGAACATTCAGTCTGTACAGACCAAGGAAGCATAAGAAACAGACTTAGATATAACACAGATATTGAGACTACCAGACAGGGAACTTAATTAACTATGACTGACATATTATGGGCTCTAATGAAAAAAAGCAGAAAACATACAAGCAATGGATAACGTAAGTAGGGAGATGGAAACTACAAGAAATATCAGAGGAAATTAAATAGAAATCAAAAGCACTGTGACAGAACGGGAGAATGCTTTTGATGGGCTCATCAGCAGACTTGATAGAGACAAAGGAAATTAGTGAACTTGAAGTTAGGTCACTAGACTTCCCCCCAAAAATGGAGCTGAGAAGAAAATCCATTTTGAAGCCACAGAATTTTTAAGAACTGTGTGACAATTTCAAAAGGTATAACATTCAAAATCAAGAATTATAAAAGCAGGGCGCCTGGGTGGTTCAGTTGGTTAAGCGACTGCCTTCGGCTCAGGTCATGATCCTGGAGTCCCAGGATCGAGTCCCGCATCAGGCTCCCTGCTCAGCAGGGATTCTGCTTCTCCCTCTGACCCTCTTCCCTCTCATGCTCTCTATCTCTCATTCTCTCTCTCTCAAATAAATAAATAAAATCTTTAGAAAAAAAGAATTATAAAAGCAAAAAAATCTGAATTTTGCCATATGGTATGCAAACTAAAGAAAACCAAGACAAACATAAAATCTTGAAGAAGATGGAGAATTAAAATCTCCTATCTGTTTAGAACAAAGAAAAACATTACAGTGGAATTCTCAACAGAACCAAACAAGCAAAAAGAATATAGAGTGCAATATTTGAAGAGTTGAAAGAAAAAAAAACAAAAAACAAAACCTCAAGAGTTCTATATTCAGTTAAATTATACTTTAAAAGTAAAGGAAAAATAAAGACTTGCTCAGATAAAAGCAAACAAACAAACAAACAAACAAACAAACAAAAACAGAGATTTCATTGTCAGTAGATATACCCTGCCAAAAAAACTTAAATAAGTTCTTTAGGGAGAGGGAAAGGATACTGGCCAGAAGTTCAGACCCTCACAAAAAAAAAAAAAAGGAAGTACATCAGAAAGTTAGATGACAAGCCACATACTGGGAGAAAATATTTGCAAAGGTCACAGCTGATAAAGGACTATTATTCAAATTATAGGGGCGTCTGGGGGGCTCAGTCAGTTAAGTTTCTGATTAAGGTCATGATCCCAGGGTCCTGGGATTGAGCCCTGCATCAGTCTCCCTGCTCAGTGAGGAGTCTGCTTCTCCCTCTCCCTCCCCCCGTTTGTGCTCTGTCTCTCAAGTAAGTAAATAAAATCCTTAAAAACAAACAAACAAAAAACAAATTATCTAAAGAACTCTTAAAACTTAGCAGTAAAAAAGCAACCCCATTAAAAAATGAGCCAAAGGTCTTAACAGACACCTCACCAAAGATTTTTGATGGCAAATAACAATAGGAAAAAATGTTCCACATCCTAATCATCAGGGAAATGCAAATTAAAACAGCAATAAGATACCATTATACACCAGTGAGCATGGCCAGAATCCAGAATGCTGATGACACAATGGATAAGGAACAAGGGGAACACTTATCCATTGCTAGTGGGAATGCTGAATGGTCCAGCCACTTTGGAAGACAATTTGGCAGGGTTTTGTTTTTTGTTTTTTGTTTTTTTCATAAAACTAAACCCGTTCTTACCACACAATCCAGCAGCTGGGCTCCTTGATATTTACCCAAATAAATTCAAAATGTATATACACACAAAAATCTGTGTACACATGTTTATAGCCACTTTATTCATAATTTCCAAAACCTGGAAGCAAATAAGATGTTCTTCAACAGATGTATGGATAAACTGTGGTACATCCAGGCAATGAAATATTACTCATCCTTAAAAGGAAATTAACTACAGGGGCACTTGGGTGGCTCATTTGGTTGGGCATCTAAGTCTTAGTTTCGGCTCAGGTCATGATCTCATGGGTCATGGAATTGAGCCCCACATTAGGCTTCTAGGCTCAGCGGGGAGTCTGCTTAAAGATTCTCTCCCTCTGTCCCTCCCCCAGTCTGTGCACTCTCTCTCTCTCTCTCACTCTGTCTCTAAAAGTACATAAATAAATCTTTTTATTTTTTTGAAGATTTTATTTATTTATTTGACAGAAAAAGAGAGAGTGCACACGCCAGGGGAGCGGCAGGCAGAGGGAGAAGCAGGCTCCCTGCCGAACAAGGAGCCTGGTGGGACTCAATCCCAGGACCCTGGGGCCATGACCTGAGCCAAAGGCAGACGCTTAACCCACTGAGCCACCCAGGCTTCCCTAAATAAATATTTTTTTAAAATGTTTTCAAATTAGTATGGTAAACGCCATCTACTCCACTCCATGGTTCCTTTCTAACTGATTTAAAGATGAATTAAAAAAAAAAAGAAATGAACTACATACCATGAAAGACATGGAGAAACCGTAAATGCATATTACTAAGTGAAAGCAATCAATCTGAAAAACCAACATGCTATAAGCTTCCAATTATATAACATTTTGGAAAAGGCAAAACTGTGGAGACAGTGGACTGATCAGTGGTTGCCAGGGGTTGGGAGGTGGGAGGGATGAAGTGATAGATCACAGAAGACTTTAAGGGCATTGAAACTAGGTTGCATGATACTCTAATGGTGGATACATGTCATTTGATATTTTTTCAATTTCATAGAATGTACAAGAAACTAATATAAATATGGACTTTGGGTGATATAAATGTGTCAGTGTAGGTGCATCAATTGTAATAGATGTACCCCTCTGGTGTGGGAGCTGATAATGGGGGAAGATGTGTATGTGTGGGGGGCAGAGGTTATAGGGGAAATCTCTGTGCCCTCTGGCTCATGGTTACTGATCCTAAAACTGCACTAAAAAATAAAAGCCTATTAAAAATATTTGAGGGGCTCCTGGGTGGCACAGTTGGTTAAGCATCTGACTCTTGGTTTAGGCTCAGGTCACGATCTCAGCATCTTGAGATTGAGCCCTAGATCGGGCTCCACACTGAGTGCAGAGTCCACTTGAGATTCTCTCTCCCTCTCCCTCTGCCCCTTCCACTCCTGCTCTCTCTCTCTCAAATAAATAAATAAATCTTAAAAAAAATATGTATGAAACAATCTCACTGAATTAGATGAGGAAAATTGTATGAGTTAAGTAAATTTGGAAATGAGAAAAATCTTTAAGAGTAAACCCAAAAGAAAATATATGTAAGCATTACTCTATTTGATAATGTTGTTTTCCACCAGGGTGTGGGTTGGCAATTTTGCTACTACTCTATATGTATGCTATAATTCAACAGTTAAGTAAATGGTTGGCAGATGGTGGGAGCCAGGTTTATCATTGTTGGAGTGGGGATTTACAGGTAAGCCAGGGGAGAAGGCTAGAATGATCCACTCAGTCATGGATTAAAGTGGGAGACATTAAGTATGAGCTTGTATCTAGCTAATATAGATACAGATGGTTATGCATAGAAATATTTATGGATGTATGTTTTACACATAGGTTAGTATACACACATATATTTCTTTGCTCTGTCAGCTGAGGATGCTTAGAAGCAATAACATCCCAGGAGCAATGAGCAAACCTAGTGCACAGATCTTGTTTTCTAATGTCATTCTCCAATCTAAGGAATGAAGGTACCTTGAAGAAAAGGCCGATTCTAGGACTGGGGCAGGAATAAAATACAACATGAATCTGGAACATCCCGTGATGCCAGAGAATAAAGTGCTAAAAACAAAACAAACAAAAAAATACCTTGCACACAGGAGCCAAATGGAAAATGTTCCAATAGCCAAAGCTGGGAAAAATTTAAAAAGATATAAATAATACAGTATTAGATTATCCACTGAAATATGAAATAAAGATACATGAGGACCTGGTGATATAAATTAGTGACTGTATTAATAAATAAATGAAGAAAATATATCACACAAAAGAATTCAAAATAATTTGTGTAGACTCTACACCAATAAGAATGTGGAACATAACTACCTATTCCTTAAGTGTGGACTACACATAATGACTTCCTTTCAAGGAGTTAAAGAAAGAAAGAGGGAGAAAGATACTCTTCGGTGGAAAAACCTGACAAATATTACTTCAGCCAGGTGATCCAGATCAAATCAGCGGTGCAAAGTTATAGTGATCGTGTGATCACTATATCACATGCAATCACTATATATCACGTTGATATGATAAGATGAAAATAGCACTTTACCTCTTTGTTTTCCTCCCTAAAACCCATGACCCAGCCTAACAATGGGAAAGCAAACAAACCAACCAACCAATAAATACAACTTGAGAAAAATTTTACAAAATACCAGATCAATACTCCTTAAAACTGACAGTCATCCAAACAAGGAAATTATTTTTTTAATTTTATTTTTTAAAGATTTTTATTTATTTATTTGAGAGAAAGAGCAAGCATGAGTGGGGGGAAAGGAGCAGAGGGTGAAGCAGGCTCCCCGCTGAGCAGGAAGCCTGATGTGGGGCTCGATCCCAGGACCTGAAGATCATGAGCTAATGGCAGATGCTTAACTGACTAAGGTATCCAAGTGCCCCCAAATAAGGAAATTCTGAGAAATTGTGACAGCCAAGAGAAGTTCAAGCAGACATGAGAATATGAAATGTTAGATGATATTCTGATTAGTATCTTGGAACAGAAAGAGTAACATTAGGTAAACCTAAGAAAATCTGAATAAGGTGTAACTTTAGTTAATAATAATACACAATATTTGTTCAATAATTGCAACAAATTTTCTTTACTAATATCAGGTGTTGATAATGAGGGGAACTGGGTTCTAGTTTATGGGATATCTCTTTTTTATCTCCACAGATTTTTTGTTAAATCTAAAACTGTTCCAAAATTTTAAAAAAAAGAGGAAAAAAGAGGGATAAGGCCCTGAAGTAATATCATTATAATTATACACACACACATACACACGTAAGTTTTACAAAAAGGATTATTTCCATTTTTCAGTTTCCATAAAATTTTATCAATGCTTCTTGGCCTGCATAGATATACAAATATGTATATATATATATATATATATATATATTTATATATATATATTTATATATAAATATTTGATATTTAAGTGAAAGTATAAATATATTTTGGTATAAAATTTATTAAGAACTAGTCAAAACAATAATTTTCTTTCAGAAACTAATTATTCCATCTTCAGTTTTAATCAATAAACATTTATAGAACAATCATCCCTTCTCCTCACCCAAACTACAACTCTGCAAACAGCTATACATGTATAATCTGCTCTGGACCTGTTAAGATTATATAATTAATAAACTCTGTCCTGCACACAATTTGTGACCTGTTTTCTGAGCATCAGTCTCATGATCATGTAAATGTTTGCTTGATGCCCATACGGTTTTCTACTTGGTGTGTTAAATGTAATATAAAAACCAGAACACGGTCTTTCCCCAAATACTCTCTACTTCATCTCCTTCATCTGATATTATGAGTGTTCCAATTATTTGGGCCAAAATTTGCTCTATACCTCATCCAGTTTGCCTGCAAATCTTATCCTTTCTAATTTCAACATGTATCTCCAATTTGACTACATCTCACCACCCCCACACCTGCTTTCTGATATCATCTATTAAAATCTTTCACCTAACTGTTGAAATACTCATTTCATTCCTTGCTCCATTTTGCCCCTGACAGCCAAACTGTTCTCACTACAGCAGAGTGATATTTTAAATAGTTGTATCGCTCCCTTGCTTCAAATGTTAAGTGCCTTGACACATATTTAGAATAAAATCCAACTTCTTACTGTAGACTCCAGAAGTATAAATGAGCGATCCCCTTCTCCTCTTTCTGAAGATTTCTCCCAGAATGTATCCTTCTCCCACTCTTTGCCAGGTACGGTGCGAGGACTTCCTCTATTCCTAGACGGAAAGGTTTCTTCTACCCTGAGAACGTTGCCCTTGCTCTCTCCTCCGGAGGGAGCACTCATTCCCCCCACCTGTGTGGTTCACACTCATTCGCTTGATTCTGGTTTCTGTTATTTTTATTTTTTAATTGACGTCTGAAGTAGACTTGCCTTGGAGAACCCTATGTGTAAAGCAGCCCACCATACTTCTATCAAACTCTGAAATTATACTTTATTTTTCTCATGGGACTTTTTGAAAATCAAAATTATATTTTTATTCACATTTTTAAATGAATAGCTCTAGAATGTCAGCTCTGTGGCAGCATGGCTGTCCCTCTTCACTTTCCCTTTTTTTAACCTTCCTTCTAGCAATTCTTTACATCTATCTACAGCACCAAGAACATTACAAACAAGTACATATTCTTACTTATACACATCATATAAAGAAACCTATGACCCTGGAATCATTGTAAGTGAAACAGAAATTAGTTCTAAGAATTTACATGAAAGAAGTAAGCTAATGAGGACGTAGCTTTAAAAAATATTCTTATAGTTAGCTCAACTCCTCAACCACTTCAGTCACTCAAAATTTTCATGCAAAATAACCCAACCTGACATGTCATTAGACATAATTTTCATAATGGTCTATTTACATAATAAAATGAATTTACACACACACACACACACACACACACACACTCTAATGTATATGTGTAATCTGCCTATACAAAGAATAATAAACACCTATTTTAGACAATACTAAACTATAAATCACACTTTTTTTTTTTTAATAAACTCAATGTCCAATGTGGGGCTTGAACTCATGACCTGAGATCAAGAGTCACACGCTCTACCAACTGAGACATCCAGGCACCCCAAATCACACTTTTTATTAAGAAGGAAATGTGGCTAATTCATTTTAGAGAGCTCAAGAAGTAACTACTGGAAGAAATCTCCAGCAGGTTCATGTACCATTGAATCTCTGTAACTCATTTTTTGATCTTTTGAAAAATAAATGCTCACTAAAGCATATTGATAAGAGAAAGATAATTGCTTATGGCATAAATTGTAAACAATGTATTGGGAAGATAAACAATATTTGTTTGCTTTGAAAAGCAAATAATATTTATTGTACAGGCTTCAGAATCTAATTTTCCTGAGTAATTATCCTTTTCTTTTTAGTCTGACTGCAAAAAAAAAATCAACTTATATATAAAATTAAAGAAAAAGAAAATGGAAAAACAAAGGCTAGCATGATGAGCTCTTATCTATACTCCCAAGTATGAAAAGAAAAAAGAAAAATAACAATAAACCCCTGTCCCCAAATCTTGAATTTCCTCTCTTTCATAGTAATCAGTATTTATCTTTTTGGCTATCAATCAGGCACATGTATATTAGCGATGATCCTGAATTTGATTAATTATAAAGGTTGACTTACTGATATAGGGGGAAAAGCCTGGATGGCTGATAACTTATTTTCAAAATGGAATTTAATGGCTTTTTTTGGTCATATTCAAATAATTAATTTAGGTAGTTAAGGTAAACATAAAAAAATATACTTTATGGAAAAATGCTCTATGCTGTTACTGAAAGCCAGGCTAATACAGAATGAACTCTACCTAGATATTTTTCTTTTTATTTTATGTTACTCTATCTATGTATCTATGCATCTATATATCTATCTATCTACCTACCTCCTAACTACTGAGAAGCATTCTAGGCTCTAGGGAGCCTATGGTACTTGTGCCTTTGAAAGAGTCAGACAGTAAATACCAATAGAAATATAGTACCTTAAGGAAAGTGACATGATAAAAGAAAAAACGCAGACTGGTTTGGGGTGAGCTATGGATTTACTATAAAATGGCCAAGGGGAGCCTTTAATAAAGTGACAGTTGAAATGTGACCAAAATGGAGTGAGGGAGTGAATTGTGATAAAGCCTGAGAAATGGCTCTTAGCAAACACCTACTCTTCTGTTTTTATGTTTTTTGTTTCAAGTTTTTATTTAAATTCCAGTTAGTTAACATATAGTGTAATACTAGTTCCAGGAGTAGAATTTTCTGGTTCACCACTTACATACAACTCCCAGTGCTCATCACAAGTGCCCTCCTTAAGCCTCATCACCCGTCGAGCCCATCCCCTACCCACCACCCCTCCAGCAACCCTCAGTTTGTTCTCTGTAGTTAAGAGTATGTTTTAGGGATCGAACACCTACTCTTAACGGCCTTGATTAGTTCATATTTTTCTTAACATTTTCTCTAACTTATTTTTATTAGAATTTGTAACAGTTTAAAAGTACTTCCAAATTTAGCTTTTATTCTCATTAAATTGGTTAATCAATTGGATGTCTTTTAAGTAAACTTTACTTAATTCAGCTCACAAATTTGGTAAATTTATCAGTAGGACCATCTGGGCTTTATGCTTTATGAGAGGAGGAGAAAGACTTGATCGTTGATTAAACATCATTAGTATTTTGGATTATTCTGCAGAGTTTCAGTTTCTAGTAGTATAGTGACATAATTAAACAGAGTCAAAAATTACCAAGAATTTTATCATGAGAACAGTAGTCCTCTAACCCAATCCACCTCACCCTATCCTTAGCTCCATTCCTCAGACCATAAATTTTAACAATATTTCATTATCATAAAAATTAAAATAATAAAAGTTCATAAACAGTATTATAATAATACAACACTTTGTTATGAAAATATTAGGGAAATGTTCAAGCATATACAAAAGTAGAGATAGTAGTGTAATGTCCCCAGTATGTTCTTTAGTCAGGTTTTTTTTTTTAAAGATTTTATTTCTTTATTTCAGAGAGAGAGAGAATGAGATAGAAAGCACGAGAGGGAAGAGGGTCAGAGGGAGAAGCAGACTCCCTGCTGAGCAGGGAGCCTGATGTGGGACTCGATCCCGGGACTCCAGGATCATGACCTGAGCCAAAGGCAGTCGCTTAACCAACTGAGCCACCCAGATGCCCTCTTTAGTCAGTTTTAACTATGATTATTTCATGGCTAATCTTATATTCTCTATGTTCCACCCACTCCCTTCCCTCAACAACCGTAAAATTTACTTTGAAACAAAGATAAAGCATCATCATTTGTCCCTTAAATATTTCTGCATGTATCTCTATAGATAATAACTAAATTTTAAACATAACCAGTGTACCAACACTCCATACACAGATACACACATAAATACACACACACACACACACACACACACAAGCCAAAAAAATAATTTAAAAAAATATAACCAAATATCAAGGAAGTTTTCTCTGATTGTCCTCAACATTCCTTTGATTGTCTTCAACATTTAAATAATCCTGTTTGTCCTCAAGATTTAAAAAAAACACTAATTGAATTGGGATTCAAACGATGTAGTCTGCACTTAGTTACTTTGACTCTTAAATCTCTCTTAAATCACAGGTTTCCCCACACACCCCATCACAGGGGGTCCATAAAGTTTCTCTCACCCAGGTTTTGCTGGTTGCCTCTCTGTGATTTTGTACCACTTACTAAAATTTGACCTTGCTACTTTAGTCTAAAGTGGTTATAATTTTACTGTGATGTGATAAGAGATTTTTTTCAAATACCAGGTTTTGGCAAACATTTCCTATTAAGGGACAGATAGTGAGTATTTTTGTCCATAATGTCTCTGCCACAACTAATCAGCTCTGCTGTTGTAACATGAAAGCAGCTACAGACATATGTAAATGAAAGGATGAGGCTATTATCCAAAAAATTTTACTTGCAAAAGCAGATGGCTGGTAGGATTCAGCATGTGGGCCATAGTTTGATCCCTGATTTAAACCATGATTTTAGAATGTAGGCTGCTAAAGCAAACTTTACACTAACAATATGGTTATTAATCATACAGTGGTATAATTATTGAAGGAGGATTTTTAATATATTTTATTAGATAAAGTAGATAAAAGATAATTTTCTTATATTTTAGTGTTTTATTAAATTATTATTTTACTACCCATATTTTGTCTTTATTACAAAACAAAGTTTTAATGCAGGGTCACAGATTTAAACTTTGTTATATATAACCTATATGCAAAATAAGAGTTTGAAGGACATTTGGAGAATATTTGGACTAGGCTCCTCATTTATATAGAAAAAAAAACTGATGTCAAACAGATAAAACGACTTGTTAATTTTGAGAGTTACAAAAATTATTGATAATCAGAATAATGTTTTATTTAAAACTTAGAAAATTCATTTTATTTTATTTTTTATTTTTTATTTTTTTAAGATTTTATTTATTTATTTGAGAGAGAGAGATCATGAGCAGGGGGGAGGGGGAGAAGAAGAGGGAGAAGCAGACTCCCTACTGAGCAGAGACCCCCCCCCCAATGCTGGACTCAATCCCAGGACCCTGGGATCATGACCTGAGCCGAAGGCAGACGCTCAACCAACTGAGCCACCCAGGCGCACAAAAATTCATTATATTTTAAAAATTCCCCAGTTTTGAAATATTGGGACTTCATGAAGATAAAAAGCTTTTGCACAGCAAAAGAAACAGTCAACAAAACCAAAAGACAACCGACAGAATGGGAGAAGATATTTGCAAATGACATATCAGATAAAGGGCTAGTATCTAAAATCTGTAAAGAACTTATTAAACTCAACACCGAAAGAACAAATAATCCAATCAAGAAATGGGCAGAAGACATGAACAGACATTTTTCCAAAGAAGACATCCAAATGGCCAACAGACAC